>NW_027287250.1:949449-1054449 GCF_022747635.1 Hetaerina americana
AGGGAAAACCAGCAGCAGCAGGACAGAAGACGCAGGAGAAGAAGACAAAATTAGTTAGAATAGGAACGTGGAATGTTAGGACAATGATGAGGACAGGGAAATTGGAGAATGTTAAGCGAGAGATGGAAAGGGGAAATATAGATATTTTAGGTCTATGCGAGGTGAGATGGAAAGATAGCGGGGATTACTGGAGTGATAAGTATAGAATAATATACAGCGGTGGGGACGAGAGCCAACGAGGGGTTGCCATACTATTAAATGAAGAGGTAGTAAGAAGCGTAGTCAACATAGAGCAGGTAACGGATAGAATACTACTAGTGGAGATAAAAGCAGAACGGACGAACTTAGTTATTATTCAGGTATACATGCCACCGAGCAACCATAAGGAAGAAGAGGTCGATAAGATATACGATCAGTTAGAGGACATGATCGCGTGTGTTCCTGCAGGGAAACATCTGATAGTGATGGGGGATTGGAATGCGACGGTAGGCGAAGGAAGAGATGGTGATGAGGTGGGCGACTACGGTTTAGGCACGAGGAATGACCGCGGGGAGAAAGCAGTTGAGTTCTGCAGGAGACAGGGGTTAGTCATCACCAACACTTGGTTTAGACACCACAAAAGACGCAGGTATACATGGAAAATGCCAGGTGACTCAGGAAGATATCAGCTAGATTATATCCTGGTTAGACACAGGTTTAGGAATAGTGTGATAAATTCCCACAGCTTTCCGGGAGCGGATGCGGACTCAGACCACAATTTAGTTGTTATGAAATGTAGCGTACGTTTCAAAAAGATAAGGCAGGGGCGGCGAGTTAGAAAATGGAATGTAGAAGCATTAAATGGGTTGATAAGGAAGGAATACAAACAGGCGGTAGAGAAAATAATGGAGGATGGTAAAGGGCTTATTACTATCGAAGAAAAATGGGAAGACGCAGTGCGAGGATATGGAAAGTCTCCAGAGGAAGGGTGAAATCGGTGCGCTGTACAGCAAAGTTAAATCGTTATCGGGAAGTAAGAAAGGAAGAGCTATGCTAATAGTTAGAGATAAGGCGGGTAAGGTAATAGTTGACGCAGGAAAGATCCAAGAGAGATGGAAGGAGTATATAGAAGAACTGTATAGTAAAGAACTCAGACCAACACAGTTAGACATTGAAAAAGAAAATGACGTAGAGGAAGACAGCTTAGGTCCAGGCATACTAGACAATGAGATAGAAAGGGCATTAAGGGAGATGAAACTAAATAAGGCCGTGGGGGTAGATAACATTCCCGTGGAACTTTTAAAATGCTTAGGAAAATGTGGGAGGAAGAGGCTATATGGGCTGATCCGTAACATTTATGAGGAGGGAATCTGGCCGGAAGACTTTGTGAGAGCAGTTTTAGTTCCGATTCCGAAAAAGGTAAAGGCCACGTCATGTGAGGACTACAGGACAATTAGTTTGATATCCCACGCAGCTAAAGTTGTTCTTAGGATCATAAACAAAAGGATAGAGAGTAGGGCAAATGATTACTTAGGGGATGATCAGTTTGGGTTTAGGAAGGGGAGAGGTACGCGTGATGCCATTGCAGTAATGAGATTATTAATCGAGAGGAATATAGAACACAACCAGGAGGTATTTGCCTGTTTCGTAGATTTCGAAAAAGCGTTTGATAGAGTGAATTGGGAAAAACTAATGAGTATTCTGCAGAAAATAGGAATAGATTGGAGGGAAAGGAGGCTAATCCGCAACCTGTACATGTCTCAGACTGCTCAGGTGCGGGTGGGAAACGGGGAGTCAGGATGGGCAGTGTTAGGAAGGGGAGTAAGGCAGGGTTGCCCATTATCACCGTTGCTGTTCAACCTGTATGCAGAGGAAATGATCAAAGAGGCATGGGAAGAACTAGAGGTAGGAATGAAAGTGGGCGGGGAATTCGTAAAATCAGTTAGGTTTGCTGATGACCAAGCTTTAGTTTGTCAGTCAGCCAAGTGGTTGCAAGCATTGCCGAGTGAATTGGAAATTCAGTGAGACAGGTATGGGATGAGAATCAACATTAATAAACAAAGGTTATGCGATTTTCTAGAAAGAAAAAGGGCAAGCTTAACATTAAAATAGGAGGGCAAAAACTAGAGCAGGTAGAACAGTTTACGTATCTCGGTAGTGTTTTGGACCAAAACAATGAAAGTAATTTGGACGTAAGGAGAAGAATTGCGCTAGGCAAAGAGGCTTTCACGAGGAGGAGGGAGTTGATGACGGGGACTTTGAGTAAGGATGTTAAGAAAAGACTCGTAAAAACTTTGATATGGAGCGTAGCTATGTACGGTGCGGAAACGTGGTCATTGAAGCAGGAGGATAGACGTAGACTGGAGGCTTTTGAAATGTGGGTGTGGAGAAGAATGGAGAAGGTGAAATGGACCGAGAAGAAAACAAATGAGGAAGTACTTGGTATGGTGGGTGAAGAGAGGGGTTTTTTTTGGAGCAATCCTATGGAGGCAGGAAAAGTGGATGAAGGGGGTGTTGACCGGTAGTGGGATGTTGAAGACTGTGATAGAGGGTAGAATGTTGGGCAAAAGAGGAAAGGGAAGGAACAGGATAGGGATGTTGGACGGGATGAAGGGCGGAAGAAAGTACTCAGAGATGAAGAGGGACCTGGTGTAGAGTAGAATTTACGGTTGTGTTTTGTTAGTAGTCACAAAATATTTGTTTGGTAGTTGTGTCCATCGAAAAACCTACCTTAACCGGTAGATTACCTTAAAAAAATATATATATATTTATATATATATATATGTATATGCATATACATATATTGATGGTGAGGGTCGCGCCGTCGAAATGTCAAAACTACATATGTGAGTGTCCTTTCTTTGTGTTTATGTATTAAAAATCTCATGTTTTTTTATATACTATATATGTGGGTCACCGAAGAGCGTTCCATGTCGAAGAAATTAACACACACACCAACACATACAGGTATATATATATATATATATATATATATATATATATATATATATATATATATATATATATATATATATATATAAATTATATATATATTATTATTAAGTAATCTACGGGTTATGGTAGGTTTTTGGATGGACAAAGCTACTTAATAAAACATTTTGTGACTTCTAAAAAAACACAAAATCCAGCATCCTACTCTATATCAGGTACCTCTTCATCTATGAGTACTTTATTCCTCCCTTCATCCCGTCCATCATCACTATCCTGTTCCATCCCTTTTCTCTTTTGCCCAACATCCTCCCCTCTATCACAGTCTTCAACATCCAACTGCCTGTCAACACCCCCTTCATCGACTTTTCCTGCCTCAATAGGATTTCTCCCAACAAACCCCTCTCTTCGCTCACCATACCATGTACTTCCTCATTTGTTTTCCTCACTGTGCATTTCACCTTCTCCATTCTTCTCCAGACCCACATGTCATAAGCCTCCAATCTACGTGTATCATCCTGCTTCAATGACCACGTTTCCGCACCGTACATTACTACGCTCCATATCAAAATTTTTACGAATCTTTTCTTAACATCCTTACTAAACGTCCCCGTCATCATCTCCCTCATCCTTGTGAAAGCCTCTTTGCCTAGCGCAATTCTTCTCCTTACGTCCAAATTACTTTGATTGTGTTGGTCCAAAACACTACCGAGATACGTAAACTGTTCTACCTGCTCTAGTTTTTGCCCTCCTATTTTAATGTTAAGCTTAGCCTTTTCCTTTCTAGAAAATCGCATTACCTTTGTTTTATTAATATTGATTTTCATCCCATACCTGTCTCACTGAATTTCCAATTCACTCGGCAATGCTTGCAACCACTTGGCTTACTGACATACTAAAGCTTGGTCATCAGCATACCTAACTGATTTAACGAATTCCCCGCCCACTTTCATTCCTACCTCCAGTTCTTCCCATGCCTCTTTGATCATTTCCTCTGTATACAGGTTGAACAGCAACGGTGATAATGGCCAACCCTGCCTTACAACCCTTCCTAACACTGCCCATACGGACTCCCCGTTTCCCACGCTCACCTGAGCAGTCTGAGACATGTACAGGTTGCGGATTAGCCTCCTTTACCTACAAACTATTCCTATTTTCTTCAATATACTCATTAGTTTTTCCCAATTCACTCTATCAAACGCTTTTTCGAAATCTACGAACCAGGCAAACACCTTCTGGTTGTGTTCTATACTATATTTCTCTCGATTAATAATCTCATTACTGCAATGGCATCACGCGTACCTCTCCCCTTCCTAAACCCAAACTGGTCATCCCCTAAGTAATCTATCTCCCTTAGTTTATCTTTGTGGTCTGATCTACCTAAGTAGTGTGGGGCCATTATAATTCCTTCGATGTCATAGTTAAACTCGTTTGTTCTATACCTTTCTGAAAGTCTTAGCCTCGCTTGTTCTCTCCGCACTTCAAGTGGTTCCCAGCCTAAATCCCCTAAGAGACCTGTCACACTTGTGTTCTTATCATAACAATTTTTAACGAATCTAGCGGATTTTCTCTGGACTTTATCTAATTCTTTTTGCCAAATTTTCTCCCAAGGATCTCAAATACTTGCGGCGTATTCCAAATGAGGTCTAACTAGAGCAAAATAACACCTCTCTTTAACTCTCCCATTACATTTCCCCACCACCAGTTTTATGAAGCCAAGTTTCTTTAAAGCTGATCCGCATATTTTCCTGATATGCGCTCCCCATGAAAGGTGTGGTGTTAGAACAACCCCCAAATATTTAACTTGATTTGCTGTAGTCAATACTTAACCCTCTATTTTGTATTTTATATCCTGTCCCTCGCTTCCTTTATTCCAAAATTTAAAAACTGCGCATTTTTCTATATTAAGTGTTGATCCCCATTTATTGCACCATTCCGAGATATTGTCTAAGTCTCTAGAGAGTAGCTCGCGATCTAGTTGGCTCCTTATTTCCCTGTGCACCACCGTGTCGTCAGCAAATAACCTCAGACTGCTACCAACGTGTGTTCTTAAGTCATTAATGTATATTAAGAACAGAAGAGGCCCTATTGCACTTCCATGGGGGACGCCCGAAGTTACATCTCTATCCGTTGAGCACAACCCATCTATGACTACTATTTGTTTGTGGTTTGACAAGAAGTCTCTAATCCAATTGATTATTTTCTCGTTGATCCCATAGTATTTAAGTTTATGTAACAATTTATTGTGTGGGACTTTGTCGAAGGCTTTTTTGAAATCCAGGAATACTGCATCGACTTGTGTGTTGTTTTCTCCCGATCTAAGGATATCGTGAATGAAGAGACCAAGTTGTGTTTCGCAAGATCTGTTTTTCCTAAATCCGTGCTGGTTGTGAATTAGTATTTTCCTACTATCAAGAAATCTCATAATGTTAGTGACAATAATGTGTTCCAATATTTTACAAGAGTTCGATGTTAAAGAAATGGGTCGGTAATTGTTTGGTTTATCCCTATCGCTGCCTTTATAGATGGGAGTTATATGGGCTAGCTTCCAGTCGCGAGGCACTGAGCCTTCTTCTATCGATTTTAGAAAAACATTGTGTAAAAAAGGAGCAATGTATCAGCTAATTCCTTTAATATTCTCGCAGGTATTTCTTCCGGACCACGTGCCTTGTGTGCTTTGATACTACGGAGCAGATGTACTATTCCCTGCTTGGTCAGTGTAAGATCGCTCATGTGTTCCCCGGGTGGGTGTGGAGGATCGTTTGGTGCGTTTGTGTTTTTATTGTAGACGCTCTGGAAAAAATGCTTTAAAAAATGGTTAGTTGACAGGAAGGCGGAAAAGAGCCTCGTGGGAAACCAAGTCGATTTCAGGAAAACCCGAGGAATGAGAGAGGGAATGAGCAGCCTTTGGGCAGGTACTCTTCGAAAAAATAACTTTTAAGCCATCCACTGGGCGGCGCCGGATATCTGGAGAATCGGTCCACGGACCAAGGGTGGGCCAGCAGCATACCTCTCCGGCCATTGGAAGAGGGAGATAGGGGGGTGGAGTGGGGGGAGATGAGAGGAAGAGTGGGAGGGAGAAATTAATCAAAACAGTGCCCATTTCCTGTGACTCCCACTCTCCGATGAGGACAGGAGCATTGGATGTGGGATGCAACATTAGTCATTGGGCAAGATAGCCTTACGAGCATTCGTAATTTGAGACACCTAAAAAGTACTTCACCTTTCCTTTCGAAATGGGTAAGCAAAAGAACAAATGAGATCGTCTGAATGAAAGCGGGATGCATAGGCATATTAAATTGTAGTACGTGACCCTGTAAGGATCATAGGCCTAAAGGATACCCTATTTAAGATTAAAGTTATAAAATATTATACTAGTTTTGAAGAAGTCGGCGGATCCTCAAAACGTTGCCAAGCGTCTTTTGGACATGCAAGTAAACGTCATGATTTCAATCCGGCCACAATACTTTTTGAACGCAATGATTTTCAACTAGGTACTCCACAAACATTTTAAATTGTGAAAAGTCATGATATTTTTCTGCCTAAAGATCATTCTACGTATTCATTCCTCAATTGATACCCTTTCTCAAGCGGGTTTACGATCTGCTTATACCTGGAATGTGCATCTGACCCACATTTCAGCACTCAGTGAAATAAGACATATCGGTTAATGTAAACACATGTACTCTGCGGAGAGAGTGAAACTAAAGCGAAGCCATACTTCAGCGACGGGAGGAAGGGACCGGGAGGGCCGGCGGAGAGGACCCGCTCGCGACGGGAGAGGCAAGTGGGGGGCGGAACTCCCGGGGTGGAATTCGCGGGAAGAACACTTTAAGTCGTTTCCATTACACGTTGCCATCATAGTATTCGCCTTTAAACATGTTCTAGCATCAACAGTTATGACACGCCCCTGCCCTCTCCTCGCAGTCCCCTTTATAGTTCTTCTTCTACCATTGGGGCTCAGTATATTGGAGGAGTTCTCTTGGTGCCCTCGCATCTGCCATACGCTCCACACGAGCTTTCCAAGATTTAATTGTTTGCGCTATAATTTCGCCCGTGGTATCTGGATAGAGAAAGCAGAGTGCACGGGAAAAGAAATGTTGCCACTTAAAGATTTTAACTCGATCGTCCACAAATTTCTTTGATGCAGTGGATTCCCACCAACACTCATTCCTTCCTCCGACTTCCCCCACGCCTTCTGTCCCCGGCGTCCAACTTCAAAGAAACACGCGTGAACGTCGCCTGCCTAATCCCACTCCACAATATATTATCCATCCGCCAATCGCACCTCTGTACAGTCTGGGATACATACACGTCGCGGGGATAAGTCCCCCAAATAGCCACTCTCCTCTTTTGACTCACACACAGCCGTACGACTGACTCCCAGAACTCGACGGGGAAAAACGAATATATTCCGTTTTCATATTATAATCCTTTCTATCACTATTGTAGGATATTTTTTGCGAATAAGATTTATTGAATTGATAATATATGAGATCCCGCACATCAATGTTAAGGATATTAAAACGTTTTCCGCTCTAACCTGGCAAAATAATTTCGCAGGATGTTAAGTAATCGAAAGGTTTTAGTTATTGTCGGAGTGAAATGGACCTAATCAAAAAGACGAAGGCTCATCAGGAGGGCATCGCTCTAAATAGAGCAGGAATACCCGAGCGACCTCTCGTTTCGTCATCTCGATTACCTTATGCGAACGGTCACGTGGGTTCTGATCAGCGGACGAACTGACGATCGAGCTACTGAAGTATGAAAACATACCACGTTTACTTCTGCTTCGGTTACGTAGAGCAGAACGGACGAATCAATATCAGGAAATAAACGGACGAATTCAAATCAAGAAAACTCGCCCGGGCACAAGGAACAAAGGGACGGGGGAATGAATGGTACAAAAAAGTAAATAGAAGAGAGTTGTGAGGAAGGGAATTTTCAAAGAAAAAGGGAGGAACAGAAATGAACAGGACCCGGCAGTCCCCGCCAATCAGATGGCTTCAAAGTGATGATGACCACGTCCTCCGTATCTCCACCACTTCCGGAGCGAATGGCATTCCAATGCGAAGGCCGCGTGCTTACTTCGTCGGCCACCGCGAAGGGCGAGGAGGGTCGGGCGGGATCGACGCGCCAGCGAGCGGCCCTCGGGCACTTTTCCCACTTTAATCCCACAACCTGCGGGAGGAGGGCAGGAAGCGGGGAAGGGGGGGGGGGGGGCTCTGTGCGGCGTTGAAGATGGCAAGAGGAGGATGGGAGGAAGGGCTCAGGATGAAGTCACCGCTATTCGCGCCCTCGCCCCCCCCCCCAAATGCCCCCGCGCTCCCGTGGGAGGAAACGGAGGGCGCACGATGTGGCGGCGGTGCCCCCGCGGAGCAGAGCGGGGGGAGGGGACCGCTCTACGCGGGGCCGCGCTCCTCCCTGGCGCAGGTGGCCCCCGTGGGAAAAACCCCGAGCCGCGGTGGCGGCAGCTGGAGCAGCAGGATGATGATGCTTGCATCACCTCGCCTCGGAAATAAATGCCACGAGGCGCGAGGGCTCGCTTCGCCGAGCGGCCCGCGGAGAGCCTCTCGACGACTGTCTTCCGCACGGGAGTTGAACGGGGGCGCCGATCGACGGCGGGAGTGTCGCCGGCGCATTCGCATTTGCCACACACACACGTCTTGATCCCTCCATCCAGATGGCTCATTTAAATTGTTAGACACATATCCGCCGCGCACGATTCAACTTCCATTTAGTGTTGGTGCTTACGACGCATTCCTGGTCCCATCACGATAGGAAAGGGAATCAAAAGAAGATTCGAGCAACAAGTGTCGAACCGACTATTGTTTTAATGTGCACCGCACCGGTCCACTTCCCCCCTCCTACTTCAGTGACCACGTTTCCGCGCCGCACATAACTACGCTCCATTTCCAAGTATTAACCAGTATTTTCTTAACATCCTTATTTTACTTCCTCCTCCTCGTGAATGCCTCTTTGCCTAGCGCAACTCATCGTCCGCTACTTTCACAATTTTCATCCCACCCACTTCCAATATAGATTATCGGTTCCACCACTTCTAGATAATGGACCCCTATTTTAATATTTAACTTAGTCTTCATCTTTCTAAAGAATCACATGACCTTAGATTTATTCATGTAGATTCCAATCCCATATCTATTGCGCTAAATTTCCAATTCACTCAGGAATGCTTGCAACTCTTTGGCTGACTGACAAACTAGAGCTTCTCTATCGACTTTGCTATCCTATTCCTATCTTCAGTTCTTCCCGTGCCTCTTTAATCATTTCCAACACACATACGTTGAACAGCACCGGTGAAAATAGACAACCTTGCCTTCCAAGAGATTAAGTGTAGAAGAGACAGATTAAGGATGTCATCTTTTCCCCGAACGATAGGGGATCGTACGAAAATTGTTCGACCGCGGAAGGTTCATGTTCGGGTAAAATTGTTTGGGTATGTATTCATCCCCTGCCACACAACCTAGCGGTTGCTTGCAAGGAATATTAATAGAATACTCATTTCCAAACGCTGCACCTTCGGCCTCTCCGTCCCCCACTCGTACCTGGGCACTCAATCAGGCAAATACGTCCTCATTTGATTCTATACGCCTTTGCAGCTCACCTCACTGAGGAACGGAAGCTGCGCAGATGATTTTCTTCTGGCAGCTAACCTTCGACCTATTTCGCAAGGTGACTGGAAGCTATTGTCATTGCTGCCGCCAGCACAGCTATAGGGGTCATCGAAACGCACAAACCCTTCCACCACGCCAATGTTGTATCCATAACATATATAAGTGCAATCCCAGAAGTACCCAACCCAACAAAGACAACACAAAAATTTGGAAAAAAATTTTTATTTTCCAACACAATCTACTTGCAGCTCTTTACACGTTTCCCAGCGATGATCAATAAGTTCGATACCGTTTTTATAATAAGAACCGTCTTGCTGCTCAGAATAGCCATTAACAGCCACACGACATCACTTGTTTAGAGTCGGAGACTCTTTGACCACCGAGCCATGTTTTCAAGTTTGCGAACAGATAAAAAATACGTGGGGGCTAACTCTGGCGAATAGAGTGCATGAGGTAGCAATTCAAACTTAAATTCATGAATTTTGGGCATTACAATAACGGATTTGTGAGCTGTTGCATTGCCTTGATGAAGCATTACTTCCTTCTTAGCAAAATTCGGCCGTTTTTGCTTGATTCCTTCGCTCAAACCATGCTCTAAGTGCGCATTATACTCGCCGTTGATACATTTTCCTTTTCAAGATAGTCAATGAAGTAACCCCATGCGCATTCAAATAAACGGACGCCATGACCTTGTCGGCAAATGAAACGGTCTTCGCCTTCTTTGGCGCCGGTTCCCCGTTTTCAATCCAATGTTTTGGTTGTTCTTTTGTTCTAGTGTGAGAAAAACGGCACCCATCTTGCAAACAGATTTCTCATGTTCAAAACTTCAGTTAATATACGATGTAACGTACTTTTTGAAATGCCGTCTATGTCTGCAAGCTCGCACACTTTCAGTTGACGATCATCCATCATCACTTTGTGGATTTTCGTCACCGTTTCTGAAGTCGTCACCTCATTTGGCAGACCAATGTGATGGTTGTCTGGACAGCTCGTATGGCTTCGCCTCAGCTTTTACATTGGTGGGGCTAAGGCATCACAAATAAAAGTATTATATCACATAGCGATGACCAATATTCACCATTTTCACAAATTTACGGAAAACGTTCAACATTGATGGCTGCTAAAAAACACTAAACAACCTGACGTCTTAAACTTGAAACACATTTGTTATAGATTGCGTATTTTCTAAACGACTACCGTCACCTCTAGGTCAGGCGGGGTTTTTCTGGGCCTTCCAATGTGTGTATGTGTATATATATATACATACATATAAAAATATATATATATATATATATATATATATCCCCGGACTACAACCTTGACATAGTGGAAGGGATTGTGCATTCCGATGACCCCTAGAGCTGTGCTGGCGGGAGTAATAATAATTGCTCCTGGTAGGGTCACCCATGCCAGATAGGACGAAGGTTAGGAGCCAGACGAAAGGTCGTCCACCCAGCGTCTGTTCCTCAGTGAGGCCGCTGCAATGGCGTCTGGCCCCAGTGGGGCGACCTATAAGTGATGGCGTCACGTTAAAAATATTATTAAGGAAGGCAACGGGAGTCCACCTCAATTATCATTCGCAAGATAAAAATGATGGTCACAAGAGAGATTTTGAGTCTTGACGACTACGGGGCTCGGCCCAATCGGCTGTGTGTTGTGGCCGGCAGCGGTCATCCTACGAAACCCTTGCAAGGGAAAACCGGCAGCAGCAGGACAGAAGACGCAGGAGAAGAGAACCAAGTAAGTTAGAATAGCAACGTGGAATGTTAGGACAATTATGAGGACAGGGAAATTGGAGACTATTAAGCGAGAGATGAAAAGGGGAAAAATAGATATTTTAGGTCTATGCGAGGTGAGATGGAAGGACAGCGGGGATTATTGGAGTGATAATTATAGAATAATATTCAGCGGCGGGGTCGAAAGCCAACGAGGCGTTGCCATAGTATTAAATGAAGAGGTAGGGAGAAGCGTAGTCAACATAGAACACGTAACGGATGAATATTACTAGTAGAGATAAAAGCAGAACCAACGAACTTGGTTATTATTCAGGTATACATGCCACCGAGCAACCATAAGGAAGAAGAGGTCGATAGGATATACGATCGGTTAGAGGACATAATCGCGTGTGTTCCTGCAGGGAAACATTTGATAGTGATGGGGAATTGGTATGCGACGGTAGGCGAAGGAAGAGATGGTGATGAGGTCGGGGACTACGGTATAGGCACGAGGAATGATCGCGGGGAGAAAGCAGCTAAGTTCTGAAGGAGACAGGGGTTAGTCATCACCAACACTTGGTTTAGACACCACAAAGGACGCAGGTAATTCATGGAAAATGCCAGGTGACTCAGAAAGGTATCAGCTAGATTATATTCTGGTTATACACAGGTTTAGGAACAGTGTGGAATGGATTTAAAAGGGATGAGTACCAACAGGCTGTAGAGGAAATCATAGAGGATGGTAAAGAGCTAAGTACTGCCGAAGAAAAATGGGAAAGTATCAAGAAAGGGTTGTCTAAAGCCGCATAAGAAACTATTGGAAGCATTAACGCTAAAAGGACTAGGAAACCATGGATCACAGATGAGATGATTACAAAAATGGATGAGCAGAGAAAATGGAAGAATGTAAATACAGAGTTAGGGAAAATGAGGCACAAAGAATTAAACAATAAATTGAGGCGGGCAACAAATAAACCAAAAGAAGCATGGTGGAAGACGCAGTGCGATGATATGGAAAGTTTGCAGAGGAAGGATGAAATTGGTGCGCTCTACAGCAAAGTTAAATCTTTATCGGGAAGTAAGAAAGGGAGATCAACGATAGCAGTTAGCGATAAGGCAGGTAAGGTAATAGTTGACACAGGGAAGATCCAAGAGAGATGGAAGGAAGACATAGAAGAACTGCATAGTAAAGTAGTAGTAGTATTTGGGGGTGGCGACCGACAGCTTAGGTCATTTTCGCAATAGGGGATGGACAGGAAAGAATGGAGGGTGGAGAAAAACCCGTCGTCGGCATTAGCATACTCTTTACGAAAGGCGCCAAGGGGTCCGCAGCTTAACGTGCCATCCGACGGACGGCGTAATGACCCAAAGTGCCCTTCTCAAAGCACCTAAAGTATGGATCGAGATACCTCTAAAAAATATTCAAAACCGCCGGGATTCAAATGAGCCCGGGTGCTAAAGGTGGGAAGCCAGTACGTTAGCCCCCGCACTATCTCGATCCCCCTGCATGGTAAAGAACTTAGACCAACAAAGTTAAACAGAAATGAAACATGACGTAGAGGGAGATAGCTTAGGTCCAGGTATACTCGACGATGAGATAGAGGGCATTAAGGGAGATGAAACTAAATAAGGCCATGGGAGTGGATAACACTCCAGCGGAACTACTGAAAGGTTTAGAAACATGTGGAAGGAAGAAGCTACATGGGCTGATTCGTAGTATTTATGACGAAGGAATCTGGCCGGAAGACTTTGTGATATCAGTTTTAGTTCCTATTCCGAAAAAGGTAAAGGCTACATCATGTGAGGACTACAGGACGATAAGTTTGATATCCCACGCAGTTAAAGTTGTCCTCAGGATCATAAACAAAAGGATAGAGAGTAGGGCAAATGATTACTTAGGGGATGATCAGTTTGGGTTTAGGAAGGACAGGGTACTCGTGATGCTATTGCAGTAATGAGATTACTCATCGAGATCGGTTTCCCAAAGGATAAGAACAGTGCGTTTCGTTGAAACCATAGCCAGAGGAAGGATAAGAGCCAAATTTGCTAAATACATATTCAAGTACGAAATCCCGCCATATGGCGTACAAATATTCATCCATATGAAAATAGATATAAGGAAAATGGATAGGAGCACATATGACGGTGGGTGAAACAGCCCTCTGACGCCACTCTTGGTCAAAGAATCGGGGCAACTTGTGTTCGTACTTCTATGTGTTCCTATTCTTTTTCCGTATTATCCATATATATATATATATATATATATATATATATATATATATATATATATATATATATATATATAGTAGTCCAGCGGGTAGAGCGTTGGACTGCTGACCGGAGGGTCCCGGGTTCGATTCCCGGGCAAGGCACTCTGAGCACCTGCGGCTCCACCCAAGATAAAGTGATTTTTCGGGTACCAGGTCTTCCTGGGAAACCATAACCGGCACAGGGAGTGGAACTGGCCCCCATACCCTGATGTGTGAATTTGTCATGCCGTATAGGGATTAGTACTGGGTGAACTCTGCCATCACGTACCAAACCGACCTTCGGGTTGATTACTGTGTCTATGGTTTTATGGTATGTATGTGTGTGTGTGCAATTCCGCCGGTTGCAGGTAGGATTTCGATATCTGTCTTTGATTCTGATGCCCGAAAATGGCACAGTTCGAGTGAAGCTGAGGCTATGCACACCTCTGCTCGAAGATCGAACCCGGCCCCTCCTGTCAGCTGGTCAACGCTTTACCACTGGGCTACCAAGTCCAATAACTAACATCAAATCATTATACTTATGTTGATGTTGCGGACCCATGTGCCTCGTCAACACCATGGACGTAGATGACAAGGTATCGCGCAGATACTGACGACATCTCTCGGAGAAACGCGAGGTTGCTTCAAAACGCGGAGCATTGTTGCGTGCCTTTAAACGAGGGCACCTCAGAACACTCACACTTCCTCGAAGTGAGGAGTGATGCCGAATGCTTCCTTTTCACCAAATGGACACCTAGCACATGACACCACTCGCATATTTCTTTAATTGACTGCCAGGGAATCAAATCATCTTTTTTTTTCTCTTCGCCGATGAATTTAATTTCCGGTCCGCAACCTTAGACATCAACACACTCCCATTCGGGCGCCAGGAAGCAAAATCGGTGGCAGCACCAATTAGCTCGGAGCAAAGGTCGAACGAGAGGACGGAGTCACCTTCGGATCGTCCCTTCCGTTCGACGGGTCGACTCGTGGAAGAGGGTGGGCGGGTCTTCATTTCGAAGTGCCGAGAGATGGACCGCCCTTCGGAAGGAAGTTGCCACTCACAAAACGCACCCTCGAAGTAAAACACATTACGAACGAGGTAAGTGCGACCCTATACTTAGCGAGAGGGCTCGGCGCCGGGGGAGGGCGTCCCGGCAACCATCCGACCCCCGCATAAGGGCGCCGACGCGGAAGGACCGCTCCGCAGGGAGCCGTCGTGCAGACAAGTGACTCGATCATCACGATGCAAACACCCGCCTCCCCGCCCGCCATTCACGGGCAGAACCAAACTATTGACTGGAGAAAATAATATAATAAATGGAAAGGTCAAAGTACGCTCGAGTATCTTGGAGCCCCACGGTCAGTTTCTCTGGTTTCGTCCGGCTCATTCAACCACTTACAGCACATGAAACCGAAAGCCATCGGTAAGGTATGTGGCAGGAGATGCCTCCACACCAGGCAGGCACAGTATGCGAAGAGTGACGATCACTTGACACGCTCGGAATATTACCATGAGAAGTGAGAATAACTTGAGAAATCCAAATTCATGAAGAAGACACGCCCACCATTAGTAGGCAATCCGAGCGGAGATACACTGCAAAGCTTTCACTAAACCTTTCCAGCGAGAAAAGGGACAAGCGTCGACCACGTCACTTCGCATTGCACATGCGAGCATGCAAAAATCAAACCAAAGCGCCCAAAGACATTTGCTAATGAAATGGCAAACTTACAGGGTGTAGGCCGCTTGCTGGCTGTTGTCATATCATTTAAATATTCGTCTATTTAAATTCATAAATCGAGATTGATGGTCCGCTATCAAGCGTGGATGGCCGCTGCGGTACCTATTGAGGTGGGGACCATAGCCAGAATGGTAATTTTACCCTGTTATTTATTTATATCTGAATATATCATGCATATCATCTTTAATCATTCCACTATATTGCTCGTAACAAAACTCTCAACGGTTGTCGCAAGGGTAATGTTGGTTGTACGTAGTTCGGCTTTAATAAAGCTCGTGTATCGTCATGATGTGCGTGTCGTGATGCCCCGAAGAGGATCAAACGGAAGGAACGGGCGGTTGTGAGAGCGGGGGGTGAAGGGGAGGAGGAAGTGCGGTGAGTGGAAGGGAGCTGGGCGGAGGGGGCGGAAGGTGAGGTTACACGCGGGCCGGGCGGGGGGGTGGGGGGGTGCGATGATTAAGAGGCAGGCCGGCCCACGCCGAGGAGGAGGAGGCAATCGGTCGGGAGGGCGCATTTCAAAAGATGCGCGCATTACCAATGGTTGAGGCCCCGCGCGAAAAAAAGAGACGGCATTACGAAGCTGCAAGCACGCGGAGGACTCGATGGAGACTTCGGCGTTCCACTCACCGCCTCGCTGACATCCGTGGAGCTAGCTCTTCTGGAGAAATGGCCGGCGGAGAGAAAAAGGAAAGTTGGCGAAAGGGGACGCACAAACTTCCGTCTCCTCGGACCGCAGAAGGCAGGAGATAATCCGGAAACATGAAAAAGGTGCGAGGCGCACGACTGCCAGGAAAAGGAAAAGAATGACAGCCACTCTCGGCACAAAAAGATCCTTGTACTTCCGGCTGAACCGTTTCCGTGGACTCGGGAAAATGAGTATCTTTGGTGAGAGTCACAAGGGAGAAGAGGGAGTTAACAGGTGTTCAAAATTACTTCCGCATGATAGGGCGAGGTTAAGTCAATCACAGGAAGACAAAGTAAACCTCGATGAGAGGAAAGCATCACATAATCATTTGAAACAATTTGTGATAAGTCAGCGGCGCTCGAACCCTTGCCTCGGGTGGATGGATATACTATGCGAATATGATCCGGCCGAGCCGTCCGCCTGCGTCCATCGAGGAGAGAGGACCGACCTCATCGGGAAAAGGCCTCCCCATCGCACCCAGGCGTCGCGTGTATGGCGGCGTTTACCTCTTGGGGCCCATGGCGCTCTCCCTTCATCCTATGGAGTCATGAACGGCAGTCCCACGAAAATAAGTTGGCATGGTGGGGGGGAAGGCGCGTGACCACATCCAAGAATAACCATTGACCCCCTCGGATCAAACTAAGGCCCAGATCTGATGGAAGAGAAAAAAAACATTTTGATTTCCACAAATCATTGCAATAATTTTGTTTCAAGAATTCCGTTCTGAGTTCCTTCGAAGGTTCCAATCCGGACTCAAGCGATTCAATTGCGAGTAAGTGTCACTTCTCATTGGATATTTCATCGCGGCGCACGCCAGATACTAATGCCAAATCTACCCTTCCGTTTTTCTTCATCGTATCGTCAGACCTTTACTTGGCATTTAATCTAAATGACTTAGGCGAATATGCACAAGTCATTTTGAAAACGTTTCTATTCATAGAAACGGAAAGCTAATTCTCACGCTACATCAATTAGGGCTAATTGCATTTACAAATCAAATTCATGACCTGACCAAAACTCAAATATGTGCAGAAATTTGGGCGTAACAAAACGCCATTTTTTCAAATAAAGAGACGACACCTGTTATGCTTAAAGCTTCATCATGTTAACAAGAGACATCGCGATACAATAAATAATTGTGCCAGCATGACTGAGCCGACGCCCGGAAGACCTCGTCGTGAGGAAATGTGAGTGTTCGATGAAACATCTGCATCCCGCAAGCCGCCGCAAGGGCGTGTGGCGGGGGGAGTTAGGTCAGCACCCGTAATTAAGAATAAAACCGCACGCAAAACCCACAAAATCATGCCAATCTGCACACCCAGGATCGAATATATTAATGCAAAAACCTTTATAACTCACACACCTATTAACACACACAAGCAACTACGAATTTACCTTATGTCAACGCAACGTTCAATATTGTCCTGCTTGTAAATTTAATGTCTTTAATATTTCTAGAGAGACTTTAGTTTCTTACTATTATGATTCCTGATTGTCCGTGGAAAGAATGAGTATTTGTACGTATATATATCTATACTGGAGTCTATCTCACTTATCTTTGCGGTCTAACCTCCTAAGTGGTGTGGGGTCATTGTATTGCCTTTATAGTCATTGTTAAACTCATTTGTTCTGGACCTTTCCAAAAGACTCAGTCGTGTTTGTTCTCATCGGATCTGAAGTGACTCCCAGCCTAATTCCTCCAAAAGGCCTGTCACACTTGTCTTCAAATTGCAACAATTTTTGACAAATCTGGCGGATTTTCTCTGGACCTTATCAAACTCTTTTTGCCAAATGTTCTCCCAAAGATCCCAAATACTTGCGGCATATTCCAAATGAGGTCTAACTAGAGCGGAATGGCAACTCTCTTTTGCTTTCTTATTACATTTCCCCACCACCTGTTTAATGAAGCCGAGTTTCTTCAAAGCGAATCCGCACATTGTCTTGATATGTACTCCCCATGAATAGCGTGGTGTCAGAACTACACCTAAATATTTTACTTGATCGGCCGTAGTTAGCACTGAGCGCTTTATTTCATAATTTATGTCTTGCTCATCACTTGCTGTGTTCCAAAATTTCAAAACTGCGCATTTGCCTATGTTAAGTACTAGTCCCCATTTCTTGCACCAATCCGATATAGTGTCTCAGTCTCTAGAGAGTAGCTCGCAATCTGCTGGGGGTCCTTATTTCCCTGTATACCACCGTGTCGTCCGCAAATATTCATAGATTGTTACTAGCTTGCGAGATTAAGTCATTGAGAATACAAGAGGCCCCACTACACTTCCTTCGGAGACGCCCGAAGGCTCCGTTAAGCATAGCCCATCGATGACTACTATTTGTTTGCGATAAGAAAATTGGTGTCTGATCCATTCCACCATATTCTCATTGATGCCATAGCCTTTACGTCTGTGTAACAATTTATTGTGCGGGACTTTATCGAAGGTTTTCTTGAAATCCAGGAATACTGTATCGACTTGTGTGTTGTTTTCTCCCGATCTAAGGATATCGTGAATGAGAAGACCCACTTTGGTTTCGCAAGATCTGCTTTTCCTACATCCGTGCTGGTTGTTGCTTGGTATCTTCCTATTTTTGAGAAATCTCATAATGTTAGTGAAAATAATGCGTTCTAATATTTTGCAAGAGAACGATGCCAAAGAAATGGGTCGGAATTTGGTTGGCCATTATGATAAAGATGAGGGAGGGGTACGGGCGCGGCCCAGGGCGGTGCCCTCACCAGGGGGGGCTGCGGACGACGCGCCCTCGCTGTCATTTTACACAATAACCCAAATCCTGGTGTTAAATGCCATGAGTCACCATTGGATATCAGGAGAAAGGCTTCCGGTCAGAACCCGCAGCGCGAATGGTACACGTAGCATAGGTGGTGAGGGAGAGTTTTGGCCTGGATCTATTATGAATGTGTGTGTGTGTGTGCATGTACGTATATTTGGTCGCCGTCCTCGCACATGCGGGCGCCACGTGCGTGGGGCATTACAACTCGGGAGGGGGGCGGGACCCATGCCTCGGTCTCCCTCAGACGCAGACGGGGGGGAGGCACGCATGTTATCGCGAGGGGGTGGGGGTGGGTGCGGGGGCCAAGGGGGGGTGGGAGACGGGAGCTATCCCCTCGACGCTCGAGATCCGGCCCCCCTGGTGATTCCTGTGGAGACCAAGAGATGGAGACAGCGACCGTTTCGGTTGGCAGGCTCTCGCCGCCGTTTAAAAAAAACACTCCCCGAGTTATGCTTTCCGGCCGTTTCGCGAGCGGAGCGGGTGTTTGGGCGGCTGGAAGTGTGGGGGGGACCAATCATCGACGCAGTGCTGCCAACCCCTCCCGTTTTCCCGCTTTCCTCCTCTTCCCCCCCTTCCCCCACCTCGTCCCATCGGGTGCGCAGTTCGCTCCTCGCTCAAGACGGGGAAGCAAGCGGTGGACACGGGGGGGGGGGGAAGGTGGGAGGCGGGGCGTTTTGGGACTTCCGCCATCGATAAGCAACATCCGGCCGCGGAGCGTATCGCCCTCGGCGGGGATCCCCGCGGCGACCGCGCGCTTTTTTACCCTTCTCGGGTTCCTTCTCCTCCGCCGACAGAAATGAGTGCACCATCAGGCAGGGGCCCGCCGAAAGCAAATTTGAACGTTTGAAACGTCGAGTGTCCACGGATCCAGATCGCACGGCATCGCAGGCAGGAGGCACTGATTGCCTGCACCTTCGTGATGCCACCTTCATCTTTCGATCCTCTGCTCACAGCACATGGCGAGATGACAAAGTTTAAGTGTCTGAAAATATTTTTAAATGTGCAAAGAATCGAATCACCTTCTCTTGGAATTATCATGGAAGAACTTCATAAAAGCAATGAAATTAGCGCAATTACTGAACCTGTGAATGCATGAGCCCCGGTGAATTATTTTTTCGATAGAAAAACTTAATAATATCACTATGGGAAAAAACGGATTTGTACACTTTCCTCAGATGCATGGGTACGTACACCGCGTTTCAGTTCATCGAACCATCTTCCAGGTACAAGGCAAAATTCAAATTGTGAATACATCATATTTGCACCAGTTTGAGGAAGGGGGGGGGAGAAGGAAAGAGTGAGGAAGAAGGGGGGCGGGGACAAAGAGGGGAAATATGGAGGAGAAACCAAAGAGAACACGGAGACCAAAGAAGAGGAGGGGCCAAGAGAGGGGGGGAGGAAGATAAGCACTTGTGGTCCTTAAATGGAGAGGACGGTGGCAGGTAGTGGGTACCCTGGCGGTGGGGAGGAGGGAAGCGTACACATAGAAGGGTTATGCGGGCATAGAAGGGATTGAGGTAGGTTGAGGCATAAGTGATGCTAAGAAGGGCATTATCGGGGAAGGCTTGCTCGACACAAAACTGGGAGTGGAGGGTAGGGGGTGAGTGGATGGGTAAATACGTGAAGGGTGGATTCGGTTAGAGAGAGGGAGTTTCACTGTTTGGTGCGGAAACGAAATTCTAAGGAGAGCAGATTGGTTTATAAAAAATTTGGTCATTAAAAGAACATTCATGTTTAACTATACCATTGCAAGTTGCTCAAAGTATCAAGTCTACGCCGCGGCTGGAGCAAAAGAAAAGGGAAGACGATCGCAGAGCGCATGAGGGAACAATCGTGGCAGCAGTCCCGTCGGGGGTGAAAGGTCGCGCGAATGGAAGAGGGCAGAGGAATGGAGGACGCGTGTCCATGGGCGAGGACCCACCGGGGGGGGGGGCGGAACCGGCAATGGGAGCCGTTGCTACTGAGTGGTGGAAGGGCAGCATCACAAGGGGGTGATGTCGACAGCGGGTTCCGCGCATAAATGATTTCCATGGGCAATAATGGACTAGGCACCAATGGAACAGCCGAAGAGCACCACCTCCAGGGAGAACGCGCCGATGATTGGTGAGGTTTCACATCTATTTTCCGTGGCGCCCACGCGGTCAATTACTCCGGTCTCTCGGGTGCGGGTGGGAGTGGTGCTGGGAGCAGGTGCAGGGCGGACGCAAGAGATAAAAAAATCAGCAATTACAACGAATCGCGGACGGGCAGAGAGAGAGGGACAAATGCTGCGCTTATTTGCCCATCCAAGTGCACGTGAAATAATCGCTCATAAGTGATTCAAGGCGGCGGGTATTAGTCAGCGGTTGAGTCATTACATTCTGGCGTCGCCATGGATTCGGCCACGCTCCCTGCCCTCCCCCCTCCCGTCCGCCCCCTACCCCCCTCTCCCTTGACACCACGGCGACGGCATTTCCCGCGATATTTAATCCACTCCCCTGCACGACCACACCCCCCACGGCCACACCCTCCCGCGGCTACCCAACCATCCATCCGCGGCGATCAAAACCCCGCGGCACGCACCGCGAGAGACGATCGCCGGCGCGCGGACACTTTGACTGCACAGGTGCCACCGAATCAACTCCACGTCTCCGCACTTTGGTCGGAAGATAAAAATCACGGAAAGGGAAAAAGTTCGAGGAACCATTGGGGAGGGAAAGAAAAAATGGTAACGTAAAGAGTGAAAGTGAATAGCGATATTGATTTCGACCGGTTCGCGTATATTTTGCACTCACTCGGGTTTCATAGTTATCACTCTCTCGACTGTTCCCTTCTAGCGGGCACGGTCTCTTTTGCAGCACGAAATCCGCAAAGCACGCGATTCACGGAAACCGGAATAAGGCGGGTCTCGAGGGGTCGCCTTTGCCCTCGGGTTGACAATAAATCCTCCCGGTTGAGAGAGTGATCGAGGGCAAATCCAAATGCACACGCACAGCCACGCACCGTATGTAATGTATACACATATATATATTTCATTTCCTTATTTTGGAGGCGAGGAGGAAATAGTTTCTATCGCATAACCAAATCGTCGGTGAGACACGCGGCTCTCGGGTGAACTTTACCCATCATATACCGAGGACATTCAAAGGTCAACGAAGTCTAAATACAGCAGACAACCTTAAAAAATAAGTCTAATTTTAAAAAAGGCTTCCCCAATTATGATATTTTCAATGTTTGCATATTAAACAATTGTATTACAAATTAATGTTTCACCAATTGATTTAAATATGTCCATTCGTGTGTTCGGTCGGTAGGGCTTGCCAGTGACAACCGTAATTCAGGCTAACCTCCCAGGGAGAGGATGGGATTTGGTTCTGCTGGGAATAATTATTTCGATAATGTTTATTTAAAAACAAGTTCGCTGGGTGAGTTACGTTGACAAGGAAGCGTTGGTGGGGGATCGCTTCGGAAAAAGGCCGCCAAGTCGCCCTCGACGCGAGAGGAGTGCTTCTTTCGGTTCGATCCCAAGCGATGTCGCCGGCAATCGCCCGTCCGTCCATCCTCCTCCCAATCCGACAATTAGTTGACCCCGGTTCATTTGGGCGGGAATTGGGGGGGGGGCAGGTGGGGGCGGGGTGGAGCGGGGGCGGGGGGAGAGCGATCGCAAAGGGAGACAAAGGGATATCCTTCCGAGCAGATGAATGACTCTCAAAATATGGATATCCGAAAGAATTCCCGGGATATCGAAGAGCGGTCTAGCTCCAGTGTCCGCCCCGATGAGGATTGGATGGAGGAGAGGGTCGATTGTTGTCGCACAAGGGATCGCAAGGGCAGGGGGGCGGCCGGTGCTCTCCAAGCAAGCCCCCCGCGTCCTCCCCCGCCTGCCCCCTCCCCGCTGCCACTCGGCGGGAGTGACCGCGTGGACACCGTCCGTCCGGCACCCCCTCCTCTCGCCCCCGCACGCACGCACTCCCGCCCCCAACAATGAAGCGCAGCCGTCGTCAACCGGTGCCCCTCCCCAGCCCGCCCCCGCCCTGCGAGAGGCCTCCCCGGCAATCGAGACGATTGAACGCCGCCCCCTCGCGCTGAAAGATGGAAAAATACTCAAGGGGATTTCCCATCGCTCCGGCCGCACCCCTCCCCCCCCCCGGAATCCCCTTTTCCTTCTCTCCCCCCCCCCACCCTCCTCCCTCCCTCAACCCCGAAATTCCCAACCTCTCTCCGATATCTATCAACCATATCCGAATTTTTTTGTCAATCGCTCGCTTCGGCGATGTCCGGCAGACCACGCGACCGCCGCCTACTCCCTCCCCTCCCCTCCCCACCCCCCACTTCCCCCCTCCCTTCCGAACACAATGAAAGCAGCCAGCGCGACTCTCTGATCATGTCGCCACTTTCTCCCCGAACACAACAGGCCCCGTCATCTTCAGAAATTAATTTTTTAATGTATTCTGAAGTAAATTACGATCGGACCTCAAAACAACAATGAGATACTCCCCGGCACCATTGTGGTGCAAGATGTAAACATGATAAAAAAGGAAAATTCGCGAGGACATAAAATACGAGTAAACTCTATGCATTAGGAAGATACAGAAGCACACGGAAGTTGGGACGGCATCTTCGAATTTCGTCAAATGACGTGCAAAGTGTTATATTAGACGAGATGGAGAAGGAGATATTGATGACTGAGCAATGAACGCCATCTCCTGATGGATCCAATCTTGGATGAGACATTGGGGTTGCCCACATTGACGTATCTCTAGATAAAAAAAGTTTCATTGACTAAACCAGAACTACTAAAACCAGTGAAGACACTAAGAGAAATGAGGTCAACCGAATTGCCCGAATGCTATCTCAAGATAAATACTATAGCATGCTGGTATCTCGAAAATTTTACGAAATCAATACATTCAATATTTCCATTGAAATAGTATTTTATATTTCCACCTTTGGAATATCGATGGATTGAGGAGTTATGTACGTAGACGACGCCATTCAAAATGATAGATGCAAATGCCGAAACCGCATTCCAAGTATTACAAAAGGTAAAGGGAAAATATCATTGATTTATCCTTGGTGTGTGGTATTCAATTTCGGAGAAGGAATTGAAGGAAGAAGAGAGGAAAGAATGTTCTTTGAATGTTCCAGGTCAATTACAGATTCAGGTGTGAATTGGCGGAGACGTTCCATGATAACAGGGACGAAGGGGAGGGACTCGCAATTTTCCACGGAATGAATATTAATTTTCGACTGGTACCGATGCACTCCATAATGTTTGACCTGAAAGCTTCACTTGAAAATGATATATTACATCGAAATTAGCCGAAAATAAATATTTATTCCGTGGAAAATTGCAAGGGCCATCGTCTCTGTTACCAGGTGAACTGAAAAAAGAGATGCCACACTATTACATCTCGATGAATAAGACAAGCGAGAGGAGGGAACCACGATGTCACAAAACCAAGGATGCCAAACCACTTCCTTCTGGTAAAAAATGGAAAATCTTAGCATCGAAAGGAGGATTCCTGGGAGGCGCGGAAAAACCCGTAGATAGGATGCCACCTACGAAAAGAAAACCATTCATGACAGAAGAACAATTGGACCAGATAGAAGAGAAAATAAGTGCAAAACGCCCGACATTTGAAAAGGGAATTACGCTATTAAATGTTAAGATATGCACTCCGCAGAAACCTGAGGACACCCTGAATGAAAAGGTTGAGCAATCATGCCAAGGAAATAATGAAGCAGGTTACTTAACCATGACGCGCAATTGAAACGGACCCGCAGCCAATCAACTTCGGGCCAAAATGACGAAAATTGAATGTAAACTAAAGGTGAAGAAAACAACAGATGTGGAGTATCCGGAGAATCTTTTTGACGGAAAATCAATGGACGCTCCCAGAGGAGGGTGAATTGGACGAAGGAAGGGGAAACAACATTCGCTGAATTTGACTCCGGAATGACGGTTTTCCAGGCAAATGAAGCACCAGGGATCTACGGAATAGGTGCGGTGCCAATGAGAGATTCAGGAAAGAGTACTTTGACGCTAATCTAGGAACTAACATGTGAGAGAGAGATACCGATGGACTCGAGAAGAAAGTAAACGCCAGGGAGGAAACGAAGGCAGGCCGACAAGAAGATGGGTGTGCCAAACAACTGATGCATCGAAGACTCTGACAAGAATGATATAGCGAGGGTTGGACGGCAATTGAGGAACTTGATTGGGATCCAGTTTGTATTCATATGAAATAAAGGAACAAGAGAAGCTATTTAGCCTCTCAGACTAATCTTAAAAAGAGGATAAGGCCAAGCGTTTAATTATGATAACAACAAAACACTTGTTAATCGGGTGAAAGCATTGATAACGTGGACTAGGATACAATTCTACGTGCAAAAAAAGAAATTGGAATGAAATGGCAGGATACACGCTCTACGCAGGCTCCAATTATTAGATGTGGTGATAACCCTCTAAAGGCTATAATAAAGAAACCAGTGAAACAGGGTAGACTATTATCGCCCTTCCTGTGTAATACGTGCAATGAAAAGGTAAATGACGAGGTCAAAGAAGAGGTCAAGGAAAAGGGTGGCGTATGGGTATAAGGAGCAAGTACTCTGCGATTGACGAACGACAGCCACTTGCAGAAAAGGAGGGGAGAAGCACGCCAGCCAGCGCGGAGAAGGGAATCAAGAGACGGAACCTCAACATGATTGAAACTCGGGCGAAGCTTAGTCCGCGGTCAAAGTGGGAAACCAATACCTCGTGGAAGCCCAAAGTTGTGCACAAAAGCAGGTAAGAACACTTCAATATTCAGCGGCATGCATATATATTTTATTTACAACGTTTTAAACTACGCTGTAACATCTTTCGGTGTACTTTGCAAAACACCGGACGATGCTACAGTCCCGTGAAACGCGTTTTGAATCAAATGTCTATTTATAAACCTGAGCGCACAAGTCTTCTTTCCTAAGTGCTTCAATCAGAAATGGAGAAGGTTAACCTTTAAGTGAGACTAGGGAAAGACATGGGAATAAGTGGAGGATTTTTGCTGTTGAGGCGGGGGAAGGAGCTCTAGGAATGGAAGAAGCAGGGGAGTCCCGTGCACATATAGAAAGCAAGCAGGAGGGGAGAAGGTCCCCTCGACAGAGGAAACAAGAACCAACGGCAGAGAATACCAGGGCAGACCGGGCACAATCCAATCTATTCTCATCTGTACTGATAAGTTGGGTGTACTGTTCTACGGGTGCGAAACTAGAGTTAAGCGAAGAGAAGAGAAATGACTATTAGAAGCAACGAATGTGTGGCATTCCAGAAGAATATTTGCAATTCTCGTAAATTGGAAATACAGAGTAGACAATGAAGAGGCACTTTGAGGAGAGGGTCAAGGGAGAAGTCTACGAAGGCACTTAAAGTGAGGAGAGGAACACTAATCGAACCTCTCTTTAGGCCACTGAAGGCAATAATTAAAGAAAAAGAAAAATCTTTTTAGAGGAAGGCCAAGGATGAACTGAGAGAGGAAAGCGATAGTAAGTCAAGGTGCTTTGAAGAAATGAAAGGATTCGCACGTAACATGATGGGATGGGGATGATGGGGTCTCTAAGGTCACTGCAAGCCGATGTTTCCACTTATTTACTTAGACTGCATGCTTATTTTAAATTTGAAAAATATTTAAATTAAAATTTTCAAGACGGTGATCACCGACGGAAGGCGTGTGGCTGGCTGCGTCGGTGCCATTAAACGTACAAAGGCGTGGAGAGCCAACGCCGGGTGGGCGCTCCCTGTTCATTTGGAAATAAATTGCATCTTCATGAATCATCGAAAATACCTTGGAATTTATGAAGGCATTAGGGACAAGACGAGAGGTAACCCGTCCGTAGGCAATAGGACAATAGCATGCAGGGCAGGTCCCTTCACTCGCGAGGACGCGGCGAGAGCGCCGACTCACGGAAGACCGGCAGGGAAGAGCAGGGACTCACCTGGGAAGAGAATTCAGCAGTCTATTAGTTAAGCACGAGAGGAATAAATACATTCCACTGATGAATACATTCGACCCGTCTCGCGACAAAACAACACGATGGCATCCGCACAATGCATCGCTAAAATTCCTCCAAGAAGTCTGGCAAGAGGTGCGCCGTGCATCACCCGAGCGGTGATTTCGAGAGAGCGACTTCTGCAAACCTTTCCTTTTGGGCTGCGGCAGCAACTGCGCCCACGGAATCCAGCGGATAAACAAACCTGATCGTTTTAGCATCTTCGCCGTCGAAGGCGGAACACATATACATTAACACGGCGGAACCGATACATTTAAACACAAGTCAAGTTTCCCGAAGGGTGCAATTTTAAAAACATAATGAAACGATGGCACGAAAGAGGGGTGTGATATAGTGCGTCCCCAAAGGAAAAGGTTCCCCCTTATCTCTCTGGCGAGGCGTCCGAGGGATTCCAAGGGCATCACTCGTGGCATCCGTTCTCCTGCAGATGCCCAAAACATTGAACAGTTTTCATGAACATGCTTGTTTTCAATTCCATTTGTCTTCGGGTGAAATATATTTATTTTATATATATATGACTACCATATATGATTATGATATATAGTGATTACTTCTATTTCTTCCGATGAAGACGGAGTTGAATTCCGTCAATAAATTTAATAAACAAAATAATTCAATAAATAACGTGTGAGCGATCTTTTTATGTGTTCTTATATTGTTTGTTGCTGTCAAAGCTTGTTATTCAACACCTCCGTGTTACTTCGACGTATATATATATATATATATATATATATATATATAATAATGGGCTGACACAATATAACACAAATAGAATAGAATAGCGACATTTAAAAGGACACTCACACGGTAAATTGTTCGAGCTTTCGGCCCTCTCAGAGGCCTTCTTCAAGAGAGACTGAAAATATGCTGTTGCTGTGGAGAGGGGAAAGAGGTATGGGCGGGGAGGGGAGGTGTGGAGGGAATGCTGGGAGGGAAATTAAATATGGCGGTTAAGGGTGGGAATTTTGAAAGAACGGAAAGCTAATATGTAGGCGGATTCACGAGTTCTCACCTCTCTATTGGTGTCTGAATCAGGTAGGGATTCTAGGATGCTAAGAGCAAAACACTGGTCGAATGAACGGTTGTGGGAATTGGCGTGTGAAGGGATAGGATGAGAAGAGAGTGCAGGAGTGCAGTGCGGGAGCACACACCGCACAATATCAAGCCCACATCTGACGCAGGACTCAACCTTTGCACCACCCATTTCCCCGGATCACACAGACTGAAAACCCTCCTTAAAGAACTGTTTCCAATTTTACATGACAATGACGCGACCTCATCCTTACTACTCCAATGCCCATCTATCGCATACAGACGACCCACCAATCTCAAAAACCTTCTGAGATCCACCAACAATCCTACAGTTATTTGAAATATGGAGCCAAGTACATATTTCTTGGTTTGGTACTTTATTTTTCCACTGAGAACGTTGTCTTTTTAAGCTATTCTGTTTTCTTCTATTCGCGCATGTATATTCCCGAGATTTGTGATGTATCCACGACTCGTTTGCTTGTTGTCTCATTGTGGCATCTAAATATTACGGAACATAACCTTCAAGCGTATGTTTGGATATGCAGTTAGTAATTCCCTTAGTAGTAATATAACTGTCTACATTTATGCTGCTCAGTAATCATAGGTCGTCTGTCAAACCTTGGCGAAGGGAGTCACCATTTCACCATGTACATTGAAAAAACATAGAAAGTAATGAAACCAACAAAAATTAAAAAGGGCCGACGAAACTAATGGTATAGAAAGTTAATTGATATTAAACTAAACTTAATAAATGTGAAACCTTTAGCTTGAGATTACGCCTAAATATAAATGAACTACACGCGACACACCTGATGTCTTAAAACAATTGATGACCGAAAAACCACCCTCGAGTAAAATACTATAGAAGGTTAAAAATGTTGAATCATTTGAATTAATCACCATCCAAAGTAATGAATCGAAGCAAAATCGAAACAAAAGAATATTTAAAAAGTAAATGTAGCACGTTAAAAGAAAATAAATACACGAGTCCCAACGTCCGCCTAAGTTGCTAAATTAGAGGAAAGAAATGAAGAAATTCAAGAGAAAACTACTGAATAAATTGCCACGTGAACTATAAATTTTGCAGAAACCATAACGTGGTTTTCGCGGCCGCAAAGCCTTCTGCATAAACTATCTCAAATATCAAAATATTTACATTCGGGCGTAATCAGCTAATTCCTCATTCCTAGCTACATAGATGGCAGTAATACAGCTCGAGGTTCCTTTTCCTTGAGCGCCTTCAGGAGCTCACCCAAAAGCCCCAATGCCTGGGACGGGCGCCGTGGCCGGCAGCGGGTGAGGCGAAGCGTCCGCGGTCTTCATCATGCGAAATCAGTGCACGAAGGAAGTGGTCGTAAAAATGAATGGGAAACTGGGAATAAGAGCAGTGAACACACAGGGTGAGTGAGCGATAGAATACAAATGGTAGAGATAAAAGCGGATTTGAGTCACCTAGTGATAATCCTGGTGTTTAGGCTTGGACGAAGAAACAAACCCCTTGTTTGACCAATTAGAGGACGTGATTGGGAACGCACCAGCAGGTTGGGACCCAATAGAAATGGCGACTTTGAACACAGTACCTGCTTAAGGGGGGAAAGGGAGAGGTAGACAGACAGATAGTCGTTTCCATTTTAGTTACAGTTAAATTACACAGATTGTAAATAAATAGCAACAAAATTCGTGCATATAATATTTCAGAACTAAAATACAGCAACGCAATATATTATTTGCCTATTTAATTAATAACTACGTGTATAACACAAAATAAACAACATACACACATAGAATTCATACACATTCTCAATGCTTGCAAACAATACTTGTAAAACAATATTCCTGGCTATATTTACACTCGCCGATGTAAATCATGATGCTCCTGCGAAAGAAAAAGGAAGGATGTCGAAGTCTGTTCACAGCTGTATTTTTGCGCTGGTTGGTTTGCCGAGAAATTAAGTAATGTATGAATCGCGCGCTTGAATGATGGGAGAAATGATCAATTGGTTATATCGGATGACAGCTCGTTCCACTGACGACATGCCACTGTGACTGCAAATGACTGGCTGTAAGTAGATGCTCTTTGATTAGAGATAACGAGTTTATGATTACCTCTGGTATTTAGTTTATGTATTCTATGAAGGCTGTTGAATTCAATGGTAAAATACTGAGGGGTTTTATAATTCAGTATTTGGTAGAATAAGGACAGAATGTGAAGTTTCCTGCGAGAATCCAGTAATAACCAGTTAAGTTTGTTCAAATATTCTGTAATGTGGTCTGCAATTTTGAAATTATATATGAAGCGTGCGCATGAGTTAAATGCCCTTTGTAGTTTTACCGAGAGCTCTTTTGAAAGGTCTTGATAAGACATGTCACCATAATCACAGTGAGGAATACTGAGAGGAAAAACTATTTCCTTTTTTAATGTGATAAGGATAACATAGTGATATTTACTAAGGGAGTAGAGGGATTGATTGACATTTTATGCAATTTTAAAAACTTGTGAAGACTATGAGAAATTTCCATTTATAAGGAAGACTAGATTGGTAACCACATTGTTCAATGGAATGAGTGTGCCTTAAAATATACCAGTTGAGTGATTGAAATGCAGCGATAGATTTCAGCAGTTTATGGCATCCAATCAGTATAGCTTGTATTTGTGTTAAGATGGAGAGGAGAGCACGATTATGGAATCAGAAATTATCACAAACAGAAAGTAATGAATTTCAGTAGGAGAATGGACTAGACAATAACTATCACCTGCCTCAAAAGTAATAACAGTTCCAGACACACATAGAAGACACCGGGAGAAGCAGTTAGATACCAGTTAGGCTATATCATGGTCCAACATAAATGTAGAACAGCACCCGCGTGCAGAGAGTGACTCGGGACGCATTTGAAATGTTCATGCACTTTGATGAATGCGCTTCAAAAATGAAGAGGACGAGGAAGGGTGTCAAGGCAAAATATTGACAGTTAAAACAAAGTAAAAAGAAAGGAGTGTCAACAAAGCCAAATAAATGTCTAAATGAGGAGAGGGGAATGAAATGGATTGGGAGAAATCGAGTGGAGCAAAACAAGGGGCAAGATAGAGCAGCTAAAGAAACGACGCAAACGGCAAAGGATAAGAGAATCGAGACGCCATGGGAGAGGCCCCTAATAGAGCCAAGGTCATCTTGTAGAAAGATCAGAGAGATTATATGGAGAAAATAGGTCAAAAGAAAAGTAAATGCCGTCATAAGAAGGTGAGCAAATCATCTGGATGTAGCAAGGGAAGACCTATGCCTACCATGAGGCAAGAGGGAGAGAAGTTGGCAATAGAGCCATAAGAGATACAGAGATTGTGGAAAGAATGAACATATGGGCTTGAGGTCAAGATATTCAGTCGACCAGGGAGAGAGAATGCGTCGCGGAGGATAGTCCGAGTCCAGGAGAGCGAGATAAACGGGAGTTGCGGGAGATAGAGCGGAAAAAGACGGGAGAATTGAGTAACATCCCCGATGTTTGGGATAAAATGGCAGGAATGGACTCTTAGAACTTATTTGCAGTATTCCTGAGGGAGAAATATGACCAGAAGTATTTCCACGGCCAATTTCGAACACAATCCCGAGAAAGTATTAAGCAGCCTTATGTGAGGACCTCAGGACAAAAATTTGAATCTCGCATGCAAAAGGATGATCTAAGAATCATCAATAGAAGTTCCAAAAATAGCGCAAACAAGTTGATAGGCGAAAAACGGTATGGTTTCAGGGAGAGGAGAGGAATGCGCGAGGCTGTTGTAGTGACGGGGAAACTTATGGAAAGTCGAATGTGACGTGGATGTAATTGCTGTGCTTCGTGGATTGTGAGAAGGCGTTCGATCGCGTAAGGTGAGAAAAGTGAGTGCACATAGCCAGAGAACCGCAGCGGTGGGCAAGAGGGAGAGGAGGCAGGCGTCTTGCTCGAAACTTGCACGCGGCTAAATGAGACGGGTAAGGATAGCGGAGGGAGGGGGAATCGGGATGGGCGGAGGGAGGGAGGGAGATGAGGCGGCGCTGCCCGGCTGCCAGCGGTGCTTTGCGACCGACAGATATGCGGAGGAACTGTAAAGGATGTGGCTGGGGAAGGGCCGGTGCTGGGAACTATATGAGTGAGTGGGCGGCGAGTCGGTTAAATGTGCACACGATTGGGCAACGGTGAGTCCGCCGAGGGATTGCCGCTACCATTGAGTGCTCAGCACGAACAGTGCGAGACATACGGGCCAGGGATAAACCAAAAGGTTTACAAAGGCAAAGAGGTTCCCGAGAAATATGAAGGTTGAGTGAAATATTTAAGTAGGAGGGTAGGGAAGTTCATGTACGATATTTGTGCAGTATTTTAGAGGAAAGGGGAAATGGTACTGGGGACATTAGGAGAGGAATTGCAATGGAGAGTGAGGCATTGGAAACGAAGATAGAATTGACGAGAGATGCATCATTCTGAAGAAAATAATGCTACGACTTAAATATGGAGCGAAGTGCATTAGGAAAGTGGGGACTGGTGTTTGAGAGGAAAGGATGAGCGGAGCTTTCGCGACGTGGCGGAGAGTGGGGCGAGTGATTTGGAGAGAGAGAGGAAGGGAAAGGTTCAAGTTCTGAAAACAGAGCGAGAGGAAATGAGAGGGGAGGCATTCCGGGAAGGGTAATATTGAAAGGCAGTGGTTGGTGTGTTGACGGGGGGGATTGGGGAGGAGGGCGGTGGGAGGTGTTGAGAGGGCGGGCTCCTTGGGTGGCACGCAGGAGACATCGAGAGAGAAATAGGAAGTTCCCACGAGGTACTTTTCTGCAGCATATTATTTGTCCGATGAAAATGCATCGGTAACTTCAGATGACGATGCAACAATTTCAGAGTGTATAAATCATCCGCATTGACCGGGGTGCGAATGATTTATACACTCTGAAATTGTTGCATTGAAATGCGCATAACGTCAGCAGATGACTCCATCAAAATGTTACTGTCGCGGCATCTCTCGCAGTTTCTTGATATTTAGACCAGTCGTCGACTTATCCGTCAGAAAGGAATGGTATTACATTTTATCTGGATCAATACACTACTTTTCCGTTATTCGTAAAAAAATAGGAGTAGAACTTTTAATTAGGTAACTAAATGTATATTTTTTATAAAACACCGTTCGGGCGCCATTTTTACGGAATGGCGGCGCTAGCACATGGACGATTTCTGCTGACATTTTTTTGTTTTAATGGAGGACGGTAAGTTTATCTAATGTTAAAAATAATTAATTTAAACTTTTTTGACGGGTTCCTATTTTCAAACATCACCTATCCTGGTCTTAAAGGAAAATACATGAGATTCTCTATTCTCTCGAGGAAATTATATTTGACAATTTCCGTTAGTTAAAGCAGCAGGGGTGCAATAACCGAAAGAATATAGTATGTTACGTGGCGTTGACTTGGAAGATGATCGTAGTGACTCGAGGCATCTATCGGACAGCACGGGAAATCGATGGCACGCGCTCGCTCAAAGAGAGCTTTTACTTCGCACTGGCCAGACCTCATTTAGAATACGCGCAAGTGAATTGGTATTCATAATAGAGAGACCAGAGAAAGAATGAAGAAGATACAAGAAAGTTCATTTGATTCGGGAAAAGTTTTAGGCATTCCCTCGCACAATTCGGTAACACAAGAGCACCAAGTAGAGCCACGAGGAGATTAGCACCGGAAGAGAAGACTGCAGACCGACCGACACTCCTCGCGCGCCATATCCTCTACTTCCTTTTTCAACACTTCACACTTATCGGAAATTACATCTTGAGAATCCGGAGGGCCAACATCCTCTGCACCGAAACTCGGAGTATGACTTATCGTTTTTTTTCCGGCGCCCCCAGTCACTTGACAAAGATTACAGCGATTAGATTTCACGAAACGGCACCTCCATTTGCATTCCACCTGCCAAAATCTCCCATTCATAAATAATTAGACGATCTTACACAAACAAGCAGCCTTAATCGTCAGTTTTATGATTAGTTATTTTTAACAAAGCGGCTGCTACGGCAGAAAAAGCACCCCACTACATCCGGCGATGAATACATTTCGGCTATATTTTCGATTGTTTGAAGAGGTGAATCTTAGGTGCCAACAGGCAAGCATACGACTTTCTAATGTATTAATTAAATTGAATTAGGGTTTCAATTACTAACATAAATTCAAACAATCACACGTTATTCTTTAATTCTTTTCGTTGCCACCCAGATTTCAAAATCGGAAGACGAGTGAGGACAGCGAAGGTTTGCGACACAATCAGGATACGAGTTATCTGATCTGAAGTACGTTCCGTGGATGAGGAGGGGAGGAGATGTCTTCGACCCGAGTGCAAGAGGAGCGGTCGAGTCGAAGCACACCCTCCCTCCCTACCTCTCCTCAGCCCCACCCCTCCCCTCTTTTTTGACAGCAATCCACGCAGACCCCCCCTCTCCACTCCCGCCCAAAAGCAAGCTCCCACTCGTATTAATCGCGCCCCACATGCGACCAAACCGCCGCCGACGGACCGGCATCGCCTCTCGCCAGCACTCCCCCCATGGATGGACTCCCCCGAGACCGTTGCATGGCAATCAATGGTTGGTGTTTCGGGAACGGAATTAAAATAGTTTTGCTGCCAAATAACAGTATCTAGCTAAGAATTGGGCTTTTTATTCATTCCTGAAAGCTGCTCTCGCCAATATAATAAATTGAGTCAAACACAATAAACATGATTCGAGTTCTTCGGAAACATCTCAAAAGGTCCGTAATTTTTTTTACTTTTTCCACAAAAAATATCATGGGTATTAATTGGCGTTTAGGTTGGGTTAAAGCAGCATATGGTTTAAAATCCAAATATTTGATGAGATATCGACCGCGACATCCTATAGCACTGTAACCACGCTTGCGAATGGCAACAGTATCTCTGAAGTATTTCGAGAGCGGCCACTGGATGAGAAGGGTAGTTACCAAAATTAGAAAATAAACTCATTTTTAAAGGTTTACTAATTCCTTTAAACCGGAGAATGGAGCCTCTCCCCATGCGAAACACACACGCAATGGGTGCGAAAGGGATCGCGCCGGGAGTGGGGCGACGAGCGCACTCCGGGAGGAGAGGCGGAAGAGGGTCCGGGGCCCCAACGAGGCCTCTACCCCATTGGCCGAGCGAAAAGAGCGCGGAGGCGGCGAGGAAGGGGCGAGGGGGGAGACGCAACCGCCGGTCCAACCCCCCCCCCCCATCTATCCCCTGCCACGGGAAGTGCGGAGTGACAATGGAAGGGATATCGAAAGACGCAATAGGAACTGTGTTAATGAGAATAGGACAGGGAAACCATGGATCACGGAAGAGATGATTAGAGAGACAGACGAGGGAAATTGAAGAATGCAAAACGCAGAGTTGGGCAGAAGGAAATACAAAGGGTTAAATTATTCATTGAGACGGATCCAAAGAGAAGGAAAGGAACGTGGTAGAAGGCTCAGTGCGAGGATACGGAATGTTTGCAGAGGAGGAGTGAAATTTGTGCGCTATGCAAGAAGGTTAAAGCAATATCGGGAAGTAAGAAGGGAAAAACTGTGTTAACAATTAGAGATAAGTCAGAAAAAATGCAAAGTGGAACCAGAAAAAAATCCAAGACAGATAGGACGAATATATAGAAGAACTGTGGGGTCGAAAACTTAGGCCAACAACCGTGGGCATAGAAAAAAAATATGACGTAGAGGAAGATAGCTTAGGTCCAGGCATACTCGACGATGAGATAGAAAGGGCATTAAGGGAGATGAAACTCAATTAGACCGTGAGGGTGGATAACATTCCCGCGGATCTATTGAAATGTTTAGGAAATTGTGGGAGGAAGAGGCTATATGGGCTCATTCGCAGTATCTATGAGGAAGGAATCTGGCCGGAAGACTTTGTGAGATCAGTTTTAGTTCCTATTCCGAAAAAGGTAAAGGCTACATCATGTGATGACTACAGGACAAGAAGTTTGATATCCCACGCAGTTAAAGTTGTCCTGAGGATCATAAACAAAAGGATAGAGGGTAGGGCAAATGATTGCTTAGGGGATGATTAGTTTGGGTTTAGGAAGGGGAGAGGTACGAGTGATGCCATTGCAGTAATGAGATTATTAATCGAGAGGAATATAGAATACAATCAGGACCCATTTGCCTGTTTCGTATATTTTGAAAAGGCGTTTGATAGAGTGAATTGGGAAAAACTATAGAGTATATTGCAGAAAATACGGAATAGGTTAGATAGGGATGTCGGACGGGATGAAGGGAGGAAGGAAGAATAGGGAGATGAAGAGGGACTTGGTATAGGTTGATTGGTTGTGTTTTGTCAGTAGAAACAAAATATTTATTTTGCAGTTTCTATCCATCCAAAAACTACCTTAATCGGTAGATTACCTTTTGTGATTAATTCCATATTCAATATCTCCTAAAACCATTGAATATATCATGATTGCCAATAGTATATTGTATTTTTTCAGCGATTCTGGTCAATTTCCGTTTAGTGTAGAAATGAGAATTATAGTCTCAATTTTAACAAATAGTCAAAAAGGATATCGGGGAAAAAGCTGAAGAAAAGCATCCACATATGAAATAGCTGAAAGTAACCGGAATAACAGAAGTACGTATTCGCGTGTCACTTTTACGCATTGCCAATCACACCCATAGAAGGAGACGCAATAGCCCGCAAACCGTCGATTCGATCTGTCGCAGTTCATTTAGTTTCTTATTCCTGTAATGCGATATGCCTATTCCCAACCCGACTTCGCGATTCTCCCTCACCCCACCAGCAACATCTTCGTGATTTCTATCACTTCAACGAACTCTACCGCACGCCACGCCCCGGCTGATGCCGCAGCGGTCCCCCCCTTCACCCGCAGGGCCCATCGGAGGGCCCCCTTTCGCCCCCGTGGCATTTTCCTCGGGGCAATGCACGCCACACCCGGCTGGGGTGCCTCACGCCGCTCCCTGTGGCCTACCACGCCTAGGCACGGCCTCGGACTCCGCCCGCAGACGCGGCGCTACACGGCCAGCCAACCCTCTACACCTCCACTCCAGACGGTGGTGCGGGCGGGTGGTGTGCGGCCTCGTGCACCACCGGCCCGCACCGCCGCGTCGCCGTGGAAGCCGGCCTTTTTTTGCTGTATCGTCCCGAACGAAGTCTTCGCTCCGAAGACACGAGAACCATTTCTAATTCTGAATTGTGCGGCGCTCGACTGCAGTCCGGGGTCAGTCTCCCTTCAGGGGTGAACGCCGCGACCGCACCATGCGTCGCCAGGAAGAGACCCCAGCCAACCGCGCTTGCGCCGCCCAGGCGTGAAATTCGCACGTGCCTGCACACTCCTTTGCTTAACAAGGCATCGGACTAATCCCGGCGTCTCTTCTCCTCCAAAGGGGACCACGGGAAGAAAGAGCGCTTTTGTCTCTCCACCCCTCGCGGCCACATTAATATCCTTAAGGGTACATTAATCTCGAATGGAGGCGACGACGACCGCGCTTCACACTCGCCTCTGTGCGTGCGTGCGACTCTGTTGTCCCGATTATCGCGGCGATGGACCGTTTATTCGCCGTGTCCCGTCGCCGTGATAATTATAACGGGAGGGGAGTGACGGGGAGAGGGATCTTTTCTTCTCTTTCAGTTTGGAACCGCGCCCCGCAGAGCACAAAGACGACAGTCTCAGAAAAAAATTAATTCTTCATCTTACGCTTCCCTTCTGCTTCATCTCTCTTCCACCCTTCTTTTGTGCGTGTTTCTATGTACAGCGCAGCGCAAAACATTCTTCCACATCGAATGGATACATGGAATATTTCATAGTTATCCAATTTTTACACTCGTGATTACAAGAAGATGAAAGAATAATCTCCATGTGAGAGAGATCACTCCATGGAGATTTGCTTCCCTTTGGTATTCGCGGAGTGGCCAAAGGCCATGACTGGAAATGATTCTGACACAAAAACTGCGTAGTATTTGGTGCGCATTTCTCGTGTGCTCTCACCAATCTGGTCTCCCGGGCGAGAAGTAGAAAGACCTCTCCTCGCACTCCGCACCCAGCGGACGAGGCCCGGCGATGTCTCCGGCGAGCAGCGGCACGGCACATCATGTGCGCCCGATATTTGCTTTCGATTTGTTCGTGAATTTAATAAATCATTTATAAAAAACACGCACTGACGCAGATGTAAATATTAGGAAATTTCCGGTACTTATCATAAGAATCCCAAATCGTTTTTGTTTCCACACCTGATATCAATATTTTAAAATGAAAATAATGCTTTTATCTCATCTCTAGTGGTGGAGAAAATTATTATGCAAAGTGAAAAAGTCTAATAATATAACTCTTACGTTACGACAACTCAAGTAGCAAAATATAAGAGGAATTAGGGAAAACACTTTCCTGGAACATTGTCGTAATTTAGCCGACTTCTCACACCACCTCACTGCATGCAGATGTTCATACAGCCAGTGAATCCATAGAAGGCCAAAGACACGGTCGATGCCCAGCGAAATAAAATGCCCATTCTAATGCCCCAGATCGTTTTCTCCCGCATCTAGGTTACCTACACAAGAGCAACACTGCCTCCGCGGACACGAACGACGAGATGTCCCCCTCCAGAAGCAACCCAACCCAACAGAAGCAACTCTGAGTCTCCACGGCGTCCCCTCCCCCGACGAGATGACGCCCAGGCCACCCTTCTCCCCGGCCCCTTCCGCCCCCATTTCCTAATGCCCCGCCTTGTCCTCCATCCCCCACCCCCACACTGGGGCTGGTGGCGAAAAGTAATGAGCGTAAAGACAGCGTGAATAAGACTTTGATCTCTCGTCGCCGAAAGAATTCTTCCGTTGCGCGCACGCCTTGCCGCCGCTCTTTGTCTCGCCCCCCCAGGGCTCTTACCACCCTCCACCCACTCCTGCCGGCCACACCTCGCCAGCTTTTGAATGAAGAGCCCCCCCCCCCCCCCCTGTCATCCTCCTCTCTAGAGGCGCGCTCCGCTTGAAGACGCCGGGAGCGGAGGCATGCCAAAAGGGGGGGCATTTGCCCCCTGCCTCCCGGGGGAGCGGATTGATGATCAACGCGCCCACCCCTCGCGAGACGTCGCCTCTTTCGCCTTGGCGTCACTTCCCCGAGGGGACGCCGCGCTTGCTCGCCTCCACCGGGTTAGATGCTCTCCGATCGACCCCCCGGCCCCACGGGGCCGCCGCTTCCACCCTGCCGCCCCTCTCTGCCCCCCCACATCCTCTCGGAGAACTCTCTCCGGGCGCCCTCTTCCCTCCCCCCGTATTGCAAAGCAATGCCCCTCCTACGCCCTGCGGCCACGAGTGCACGACTATTCGGACACACTCTCCCTTGGACTTAAGCGCAGGGATCAACCCCCGAGGGTCGGTAAAGATCACCCAGGACTAAGCCCAACTACGACATGCTAAATTCCCACATAAGCAGTGTAATAAGAGCGGCCAGTTCTTTTCCCTGTGCCGGATATGGTTTCCCGGGTAGATCTGGTACCCGAAAAATCACACAGCCTGAGTGGGGTGGAAGGTGCTGGGAGAGGTGTGCCCGGGAATCGAACCCGGGCCCTCCGGTCAGTAGTCACCCGACCTACCCCTGGACTACCCCGCCGCACTCCCTTTAACATGGTTATTCCATGAAATCATTTGCAAAGTCAGCGTCAGAGTGGAAACATGTGAACTAGAGATGGAAAATGACTAATTGGCAAAGGACTTCGATTGCAGGACTATAATATTATATATATAATATTATGGTCTAAAATTATCAATTGCCTATAATAATAGGCAATTACTACTTTTAAAATTTGCCGTCTCCCTTCATTAGCTCACGACCTCTCTGACAGTGAAAAGAAGAATTTCTTCGATCAGAATATGAGAAAAAGTCAATGTTGAGAATTAATTTCGTCGAATATTATTTTTTACAGGTCGTACAAATGCGGAAACATCTGTACGGTGGAGGACAAGATGCGCTAGGTCCGGTGAAAGTGGAGAAGGGAATATCCCGAGGGCTGCACCGGCAGGAATAATTCTCTTTTTGTTTCCCATGCAGTCGGCCTCTCGATCTCCGCTGCGTCCCTGGCCATTCGAACAGAGGGTAGAGCGAAGATTTAAGACTTAATTTAAGTGCAATGAGTCCATTGCTCGGTAGGGGAAATAACATAACCCGTCCCAGCACATACTATACGGTCGGAGGGAAATGCTGCCGGCGGAAGAAAGAATTCTGACCGGCACACCGCGTAAATGGGGCGAGCGTCTGTCTCCCTGACGCGCGAGTGAGAGGCGAGGGAGAGGCGAGAGGAGCCAGGCGACGTCCTTTCCAAGTCAATCTAGATGGGTAGCTTGGCAGTAAGTAGTCATGGTGGACGTCAACCACTTGGTTCCCGCGGCGGGGGGTGCCAAGAGGCTTCAGCCGAGGGAAGGGGTTGGAGGGGGTGGGCGCGCGGGCAAAGGAAGGGTGGGGTGGAGGGGATGAAGTGGCGCAATAAAAATAAATAGATAGGCGTAGGTATAAATGGAGGTGTGCTTAATTGGCACACATCATTCGCCCATGACTTATTCGTTAAAGGGGCCTCCCCACTCCCCTGCAGCCACCGCGGGTACGGGGGAGAGGGGATGGGGGGAAGGTCTGGGGGGCAAGGTATTTTAAAATATAATGAGTTGGATGGCGGCGGGAAGGGGCGCGGCCTGTTCACTCCGGCGCGCGAGAGGGGGGGATAAAGAAACTCCACCCCTGTAAAGGAGGAACATGGAAAGGAAGGAAGAAGGCAAATATTTATTCCAATACCTTTTCGCCACCCCCTGGGGGGAGGGGGGGTTGGTTGGGCTAAAAGGAGATTCGTTAATTTTCGTATTCGCCGAGGGTGATGAGGGGCGGGAGGAGGCGGCTCGAGAAACGGCGGGCTAGGATATTAAAAGATTGATAACATCAAAGCAAATATTGAACAGAGGAGAGGGGGGTGGAAGGCAAGGGCGGGGGGAGTTGGGGAGAGGCCGGAATGAGATAGGGGATGGTAGTCGACCGACGCGTTGGGGAGGGGGAGGGCGCGGAGGGTACTGGAGGGAATAATTACGAAACCGTTTAAAAAACACGCAAATTAAAACGGGGCTTTCTCCTCCCGTGTGCACAGGAGGATAATGAAAGAGCCGCGGGGCGGATGTAAATAACTTTGAATTTGCGAAATACGCATTATCACTCGACGTATTTGCACACGCAAACTGGGTTGATTCCTGATTGATTCATTGCCAGCGGTGCCGACTGTCGGAGGGGTCACGATGATCTCTCAATCCTCGGATTGTCGTCCCATGCAGAGGCGAATGTCCCCGAGTGACGTGGCCATTAACGGCGTTCGCGGGAGATCAACATGATGGGCACGAATGGTGCGAAGGGCCTCCCTTCACCACGGGAGAGAGAGGAAGCCGGTCGGCCGGCCCTCGGGAGGTGCTGGGGTGCGCTCGACCGCCTCCCTCCCCGTCCACGCCGCAACGCCCCGAAGACACCGCGCCTCCCTAGCGGTGGAAAGAGGGACATCCACTACGATGCGCGTGCCTCAGGAACAGATATCACTACAGGATTAATAGATTGAAAACGAAATGACTCAAAATATAAATAATAACCAGACATTTAGAGAGATTCAGCTACTATATATATATGTATATATATATATATATATATATATATATATATATATATATATGTATATATATGTATATATATATATATATATATATATATATATATATATATATATATATATATATAATGGGCTGACACAATATTACACAAATAGTATAAAATAGCAACATTTAAAAGCACACTCACACAGTAAAATGTTCGAGCTTTCGACCCTCTCAGATGCCTTCTTCAAATTAGTCTCACTTAAAGAAGGCCTCTGAGAGGGCCGAAAGCTCGAACAATTTACCGTGTGAGTGTCCTTTTAAATGTTGCTATTCTATTCTATTTGAGTTATATTGTGTCAGCCATTATTGTGCCGCTCGTGTGAGTTTTTCCGTACCATCGGTATATATATAACCATAAACACAGTAATCGACCCGAAGGTCGGTTTAGTAGGTGACGGTAGAGATCACCCAGTACTAAGCCCTATACGGCGTGTGAAATTCACACATCAAGGTAGGGGGGCCAGTTCCTTTCCCTGTGCCGGTTATGGTTTCCCAGGATGACCTGGTACCCGAAAAATCACATAGCTTGGGTGGAGCTGCAGGTGCCCAGAGTGCCTTGCCCGGGAATAGAACCCGGGGCCCTCCGGACAATAGTCCAACGCTCTACCCCTGGACTACCGCGACCCACACATATATAGATATATGTATTATATGTATATGTATATATATATAAATATTTCCGAAGACACCTAGAGCTGTGCTAGCGGGAGTAATAATAATTGCTCCTGGTAGGGACACCCATGCTAGATAGGTCGAAGGTTAGGAGCCAGACGAAAGGTAGTCCACGCAGCATCTGTTCCTAAGAGAGGCGGATGTAATGGCGTCTGACCCCATTGGGGCGGCCAGTAAGTGATGGTGTCACGTTAAAAAAACTATTGAGGAAGGCAACGGGAAACATCCTCAATTATCATTCCCAATATATATATGATGGTAACTAAAGAGATTTTGAGTCCTGGCAACTACGGGGCTCGGCCCAATCAGCCGTGTGTCGTGCCCGGCAGCAAGGGAGGCAAGGCTTCCGCGGTCGTCATCCCACAAACCCCTTGAAGGGGAAAACCGACAGCAGTATTACAGAAGACGCAGGAGAAGAAGACCAAGTTAGTTAGAATAGGAACGTGGAATGGTAGGTGATGAGGATAGAGAAATTGGAGAATGTTAAGCGAGAGATGGAAAGGGGAAATATAGATATTTTAGGTCTATGCGAGGTAAAATGGAGGGATAGCGGGGATTACTGGAGTGATAAGTATAGAATAATATACAGCGCCGGGGAAGAAAGCCAACGATGGGTTGCCATAGTAAATGAAGAGGTAGGAAGAAGCGTATTCAACATAGAGCAGTCAACGGATAGATTATTAATAGTAGAGATAAAAGCAGAACCGACGAACTTGGTTATTATTCAGGTACAGGTATACAATGTCACCTGTATACAATGCCACCGAGCACCCATTAAGAACAATAGGTCGATAGGATATACGACCAGTTAGAGGACATAATCACGTATGTTCCCGCAGGGAAACATTTGATAGTGATGGGGGATTGGAATGCGACGGTAGGCGAATGAAGAGATAGTAATGAGGTGGGGGGTAGTCCGGGGTTTAGGCACGAGGGTTTAGGCACGAGGAATGATAGCGGGGAGAAAGCAGTTGAGTTCTGCGGGAGACAGGGGTTAGTCATCACCAACACCTGGTTTAGACAACACCAAAGACGCAGGTATAAATGGAAAATTCCAGCTGACTCAGAAAGGTAACAGCTTGATTATATTCTGGTTAGACACAGGTTTAGGAACAGTGTGATAAATTAGCACAGCTTCCCGGGAGCGGATGTGGACTCTGACCACAATTTAGTTGTTATGAAATGTTGCGTCCGTTTCAAAAACATAAGGCAGGGGGGGCGGGTAAGAAAATGGAATGTAGAAGCATTAAGTGGTTTGAAAAGGAAGGAGTACCAACAGGCGGTAGAGGAAATCATGAAGGATGTTAAAGAGCCTAGTACTATCGAAGAAAAATGGGAAAGTATCAAGAAAGGGTTGTCTAAAGCCGCAAAAGACACAAATGGAACCGTTAACGCTAAAAGGACTAGGAAACCATGGATCACGGATGAGATGATTACCAAAATAAATGAGCGGAGAAAATGGAAGAATGTAAATACAGAGTTAGGGAAAATGAGGCACAAAGAATTAAACAATAAATTGAGGCGGGCAACAAATAAACCAAAAGAAGCATGGTGGAAGACGCAGTGCGAGGATATGGAAAGTTTGCAGAGGAAGGATGAAATTGGTGCGCTCTACAGCAAAGTTAAATCTTTATCGGGAAGTAAGAAAGGGAGATCAACGATAGCAGTTAGCGATAAGGCAGGTAAGGTAATAGTTGACACAGGGAAGATCCAAGAGAGATGGAAGGAAGACATAGAAGAACTGCATAGTAAAGTAGTAGTAGTATTTGGGGGTGGCGACCGACAGCTTAGGTCATTTTCGCAATAGGGGATGGACAGGAAAGGATGGAGGGTGGAGAAAAACCACGCCGTCGGCATTAGCATAATCTTTACGAAAGGCGCCAAGGGGTTCGCAGCTTAACGTCGCATCCGACGGACGGCGTAATGACCCAAAGTGCCCTTCTCAAAGCACCTCAAGTAGGAAACGAGATACCTCTGAAAAATATTCAATACCGGAATCTATGTTAGACATAGAAGAGGAACATGACGTAGAGGAAGATAGCTTACAGGTAGGTCCAGGCATACTCGACAATGAGATAGAAAGGGCATTATGGGAGATGAAACCAAATAAGGCCGTGGGGGTGGATAACATTCCCGCGGAACTATTGAAATGTTTAGGAAATTGTGGGAGGAAGAGGGTATATGGGCTGATTCGTAGTATTTATCAGGATGGAATCTGGACGGAAGACTTCGTGAGATCAGTTTTAGTTCCTATTCCGAAAAAGATAAAGGCTACATGTGAAGACTACAGGGTTATAAGTTTGATATCCCACGCGGCTAAAGTTGTTCTCAGGATTATAAACAAAAGGATAGAGAGTAGGGCAAATGGATACTTAGGGGGTGACCAGTTATGGTTCAGGAAGGGAAGAGGTATGGGTGATGCCATTGCAGTAATGGGATTATTAATCGAGAGGAATGTAGAACACAACCAGGAGGTATTTGCCTGTTTTGTAGATTTCGAAAAAGCATTTGATGGAGTGAATTTGGAAAAACTAATGCGTATATTCAAGAAAATAGGAATAGATTGGAGGGAAATGAGGCTAATCCGCAGCCTGTACCTGTCTCAGACTGCTCAGGTGCGGGAGGGGAACGGGGAGTCCGGATGGGAAGTGTTAGGAAGAGGTGTAAGGAAGGGTTACCCATAATCACCGTTGCTGTTCAACCTGAATGAGGAGGAAATGATTAAAGAGGCATGGGAAGAGGTGGAGGTAGGAATGAAAGTCGGCGGGGAATTCGTAAAATGAGCTAGGCTCGCTGATGACGAAGCTTTGGTTTTTTAGTCAGCCAAGGGATTTTAAGAATTGGTGAGTGAATTGGACAATTCAGTGCGACAGGTATGGGATGAGAATCAATATTAATAAAAAAAGGGTTATGCGATTTTCTAGAAAGAAAAATGTTAACGTAAACAATAAAATAGGAGGGTTTGTTGGGAGAAATCCTATGGAGGTAGGAAAAGTGGATGAAGGGGGTATTGACCGGCAGTGGGATGTTGAAGACTGTAATAGAGGGGAGAATGTTAGGCAAACGAGGAAAGGGAAAGAACAGGATAGGGATGTTGGACGAGATGAAGGGAGGAAGAAGGTACTCAGAGATGAAGAGGGACCTGATGTAGAGTAGGATGCTGGATGTTATTCTATGTTAGGAATTACAAAATATTTATTTAGGAGCCTTGTCCATCAAAAACCAACCTTTACCGGTAGATTACCTGATATATATATATATATATATATATATATATATATATATATATATATGCTTTCGTAGACGTAACACAGAAGTGCCGAATAGTACAATACACAGTAGCACACAATAAAGAAACACAAAAAAAGAAGAACACTCACACGTTATTTCTTGATATTTCGACGGAAACAATCCGTCTTCCTCTGAAGATATAGAAGTAATCAAGAATCATTACTTCTATATCTTCAGAGGAAGACGGATTGTTTCCGTCGAAATATCAAGAAATAACGTGTGAGTGTTCTTCTTTTTTTGTGTTTCTATATTGTGTGCTACTGTGTATTGTACTATATATATATATATATATATATATATATATATATATATATATATATATATATATATATATATATATACACGAAATCCCGCCAAACGGCGAATAAATACTCATATATACAGAAACAGATATAAGGAAAAGGGATAGGAACACATATAAAGGACGAACACAATAAAGGTGGGGAAGGCGGAATCGAACGGATCACAAGAGTAAAAATATTTCCTTGACCGGGACTCGAGCCTCGGATCTTTCCACTTGCCGGGCGGATGCTCTTAACCACTTGAGCTATGATATAAATTATTTTATTCGGTTCAGAATATTACAGAGTTTGTTAGCATTATGCATAATATCAGGTCACAGATTATGGGTACATCATGTTTTTCTTTAGTATAAGTGTATACATGGATACATATATGATACATATACCACATACATATCCACTTGTACATACATACGCACACATGCATATCCACACGCACATACATAAGCATATGCATACAGACGCATACTCGTGAATTTGACCATTAACATTTAGAAAGAAAAGAAAGAAAGGAAGACAAGGTCCACAGATATTAGGAGGAAGATTTTAGCTAGCAATGGAAAATTATGCATTGTAAGAAATTATCAATGGCAGGGTTGAAATTATCGATTCAATCAGTCATTCAGCAAAAAAAAAAAAAAACTCTTCAACGATGGACGAAGTGTGTCCGGCACCGGGTGGCTACCGGACATCACTTCCCAGAGTTCTGATCGTGGCTAGCGTCGCTCCGGTCGCGACTCGACCCCGGGCGACGAGTGCTTCGCCGTTTCCCGGGACGCCTCGTCCAACGGGTCGACGAGCGAGGACGCGGCATTTCGCCACATCCCTCCCCCCCGGCCTCGTCCGAAGAGGAAGAGCCAGCCGTGGTCTCCACGAAGACCAGGTAACTCGGCAGCGTTCCACAGGGGGCCTTCTTCGAAGGAGCACCGCTGGGGGCCGCCAAGGGGCAGGACGCACCCTCGGGGAGGGTCGGAGTGGCGGACTGGGGCTCATCTGCGGAAGGGTTGTGGTCGGGAAAAATCAGGGGAGATAGTTGCTTGTGGTCCGTATCTTGAGAAGCGCTGGGAAGATCGTCGACACATTGACTGTCCTTAATGAGGAAAGAAGATGGGGTATGTGGGATTTTTGACTTTGGGAAACTTGTATGCGGGTCGACTTCCGGGGTCGGTGACGCTTCCTTTACAGTCAATGATAAAGGGGTCGAGGGATGAGCTCTTGGGGACTGGAAAACATCGCAATCAGATGCATCCTCCTCACCTGTCACCAGAGGTTCTTGGGGTGTTTGAAACCCGTGATGCAAGGATTGCGTAGCGAGGGCGTCGATGGCATGAGCGGGGGGAGGGGGGGCGAAAGACCATCCCTCCTCATTTGACGAGCTCACGGAGACGGGGGCTGGAGGTCGTGTGATATTAGGCGAGGTGGTAGGTATGTGAACCATTTGTAGAACGGTATTCGAGACCAGGAGCTTGGGTTTGTCTGTCCTCTTCTTTTTCGGTTCCCTTTCCTCCGTTGACGATTTTCGCTCCCGCTGACATTTCCCTCCAATTGAAGGGGAGATGCGGGGGACCAACGGGAGCAGCCGGGACCGCACCCTCGATGAGTAGAAGCGACCGCGCTCTCTCCTCCACAACCACTTCGGGCTCGTCCATCTCCACGGCGGCGTTAGGGTTGGAGGGCATCGTCATTGCCTCCACATAGCTCTTACCTACCTGGTTCCGAGGGCAGGTCTTGCGCTCGTGGCCTTCTTGATTACAGCGGGCGCAAGTGCGGCGCTGACCCTCATAGATGATGATGGCCCGGTTGCCGCCGATGTGGAGGTACGAGGGGATATTTCTCTCGACCGTCATCCGCACAACCCTGGTGCCAGTAAGCACCCGCGCCATATTTTCTCCCTCCCACCTGTTCTCCCACGAGCGATGTATTTTACCAAAGCGTTGGAGCTCGCCTGTTATGTCTTCCAATGGGGTCTCCACGGGGAGACAAAGAACCCTGACATTACACGGGCTGCCGGAAGTCTCGTCAATTGTTATTGTCGTCCTCTGGTCACTTAAAGACGGAAACGGTAGTTTCCGCGGAGTATTGTCTAAAATCCTAGTCATTGTAGCTTCGGTTGCCAACTTCAGGAATATCAAATGACGATTGTATCCAAATTGGATCGCCACTATCGCCACTCACACTTCGGGTGTGAGGCCCAGCGACTCTAACGTGAAGAGGTGGACCTCCAACGGGGTAGGAGGCTTCGCCTTCTCGTCAACTTGCAAGGCGAGCGTGTTTAAACGGCGCACAGCCATTTGAAGAAATCAAATTCAGCACACTAGCATGAAGAAGGAAAGCGCAACAAAAAAAACGAGCACTTTAAAGGGAAATATAACACTCACGAACGCTCCCTCCCCGCCACACGCACCCGGCGGTAGCAAACAAAAGGAGCCTAAGCTCTACACCAGGAGTCAGGGTCAGTCTTGATCCACTAAACAAAACAAAAGTACAGCCTTCCCGGCGGAAGAAGTCGAGAGTCAAACTGCGCGCTTCTTCATGAACTAGGCGGTCAACCGCCGCTCGAAACAAAACACGATCGGAACCTCGATTTCCGAGAGAGTCCGGCAGTGCCGCTCTCCAAACCCCGGCGACCGAAGCCTCGGACGCCGGCGATTTTAGACACTCGGTGAACACAGGCACGTCCTGCTATCAAGGCAGCTATCGAGGAAACGTACTTTACCCTGAGATCCGTGGGTCTAATATGTCGCCAAGCGCCCCGATTCTTTAGCCAAGAGATGGCGTCAGGGGACTGTTTCACCCACCAAAGGAGAAATAGACAATACACAAGAGGAAAGGACAGTGGGTTAGAATTCATACAACATCATACAGGAAAGGAACAGTGCGTTTCGTGGCACGCATAGCCAGAAGATAGAGATGAGCCACATTGGCCAAATACACATTCAAACACGAAATCCCGCCAAACGGCGAATAAATACTCATATATACAGAAACAGATATAAGGAAAAGGGATAGGAACACATATAAAGGACGAACACAATAAAGGTGGGGAAGGCGGAATCGAACGGATCACAAGAGTAAAAATATTTCCTTGACCGGGACTCGAACCTCGGATCTTTCCATTTGATCGGATCATTCCACGAATCTCGGACCTTTATTGTGTTCGTCCTTTATATGTTCCTATCCCTTTTCCTTATATCTGTTTCTGTTTATATGAGTATATATATATATATGTGTGTGTGTGTGTGTGTGTATGTATGTCCCTCCCCGGACTACAACCTTGACGTGGCTGAGGGCTATGTGTATATATATATATATATATATATATATATATATATATATATATATATATATATATATATATATATTCCGCTTCAGCAAACAGCGATTTTCAAATGTATAAAAAATAAAAATAACCTCTTAAATAATAACCTCTCTTTTCGCCCGAGCGAAACTTCCAAGGGAGAGCAAACAAGCAGTGGGGCATGGAATGATTCTGCCGGGCACCCCGCATGGCGTTAGCGGGTGATGGTTAGCGCACAGAGTAATGCAATTGTGCCGGAAAACGATCCAGTCCATGCATAAGTGCTTCGAAGCAAATGATATCGGATTATTGCCGTGCCCACGCACAGGGTCAACCGCACCTGAGAGGAACTGCGCAGCGAGCAACTGTTGAAGCGCACCATTCGCTCCTCCTGACTCGACAGGAGCAGCGAATGGCGCACTTGAACTCGACAGGACCCGACTGATGGCGACAAGACTCGAGAGCGTTTATTCCTTTGCACAGTGCCTCCGAGTATTTTCAAATGATTCTCGCGATAGTGAGGCGTGCGCTGATGTCATTTCTCATCAGGGCTCAACCTCGACGACCGCTGCCAAAGTGTAGAGCAACAAACGCAACCGGATCTGGCTTGGTGCTCCGTCGTCCCGTGTGCTCCAGAGCCAGGAGCTGATATGGAATCGGAAGGGATGCATGAGGAGATGATCTGTTCCCAATTTCGCCCCTCCAAACCTCCCACGGATGTATTCGTTAATATCCCCCCTCTGGATACACGAGCAAACACCTCTTTGTGTGACGGCTTGTATCGCTCTGTGCTCTCCTTCATTCGCTCGTTTAAGCGAATCTCTCGCCCCATTCTCCCCCGGGGGGGGGGTAAATATAGCGCGCCTTTCACACGGAAAGCGATTTGGCAACGCCGAGCGCTACCCCACCCCCTTCTTTTTCTCTTCCTTCCATTCCCTCCGCTCCCCCCCCCCCCGTGGTGCTGCTCCCGAAATCGGCCGCATCCCTTTCGTTCGCCTCGCTCCTTTCTTTTGTGTCGCCTTTTTCTTGTTATTCTACTTCCTTCCTTCCCCCGACCGCCCCTCTTACATTCTTCTTATTTTTCAGTCGTTTCCAGGAAACCACGCGGCTGGGCGTGGAAAGCGGGAATGGGGGGGAAGGGGGGGAGGTGGGGGAAGGGGAGGAGGTGGGGGAGGGAGAGGAAGAGAAGACTCCTTTCTCGCCTTCTCGAGTTCCTAAGGGGGGGTGGGGGATGTGAGAGACGACGCGATCCGAAGGGGATCACGGGAAGACGGGTCCGGAGGGGGGCGCGGGAAGTGGGCGCGGCGCCTGAGAGACGGCGCCGAGGGGGCAGGGCGGAGGGGCCGGCCCATGCCAAACGATTTCGCAGTTTCGTTGGAGTTGACTCCCCTGCCATCTATCTGCATAATGCAAGCGCCCCGGCAAGTTGAACACCTTGCGGATCGACCTCGGGGAATATCGAACAAGGGCGTTGGATTTAAATCGATCATCTCGCTCAAATCACGCTGCCGATTTATATTTATTGTAACACTATACGTTCGTAGCTTTGAATTGTAACATTTCCATTTTATTTTAACCAAAAATTAAATTTTACGTTGAAAGTGTTTCCAGAAACTATGAGCCGACACTCGTGCCTTATAAATTTTCCATATATTTTAAGCCAACGCCTCTGGATAAAAAATGACCGATAAACTGAAGGACTGCATTTCATCCCAAGGATTCGGCTTCGTTCTGAATCAGTTCAGTCAATAATACTTTTTGCAGAAACTCTTATCCACAACTATATGGTACCGAAAGCCACCACTAAGGTTTGGGGCAGGGACTGATTAGACACGAAACATGAAACGTCAACATTTAAGTTTTCCTGAATGTCATTTATTTATTTATTTGGTCGTAGGCCGGGACACGATTACGAAAACCCAAGTCCTAGGTATAGAAAAACCCACCAAGGTGGGAATCGAACCCGCGACTCAAGTATTGGCAGACGAAGATGTTACCTCGCAGCCACCGGGACCGGCTTACCGGATTACCAATAAATGTACAAAATAAATGAGATAATGTTAACTACAGGGACTTGCAGTATTGTATCTAAGCGTTAAATACTTCCCTAGGCATGCGAGACGAACCGCTGGTGACAAGAAGCACAATAAACTATGGTTAAACGAAACATTCACAACCTGCTCGGCTACATAGGATGAAACGAAAGAAGCGCACTCCCCCATCCAGCACTATCGCTTAAAATTACACCAATCCGTCACTATAGATCGTGGAATAAATGGCATCCTGATGTTCTGCACGCAATCTCTCTGACAATGCTACTGCGGTCTATCAATAAATTCTCAACGCCATCGCCACATAATCATGCTTCCATTTTTTTGAACGAGATTTAATGGGTACTTGAGCCGCCAGGGCCATAATCATTAGGGAATCAAAAGTACCATGAAACTTTTATTATTTTGATCACTCGTACACATGACATATTAAATACTTGAATCACAATTCTGCTCACTGCAAACTAGGAATACAGGATGATAGGAAGCCCCTCGACTTATATGCGGTCACTCGTGGCCAAATTAAGCAATCAACATCAATTGACAGCGGTCCTCTTTGAATGACGAGAGAAAAATTGCTAACATTAATCATAAAAATGGGCATTTTCGACCTTATTGAAAGCAGTATCCAACAAATGGAGGTTGATTTTAGACGCCATTTTAGAACCGGTTGTAAAAAGGAAGACTTGCTAAAATTACCTGTAACTACATAAATTTAATCTTCTTCCAATGGTTTACTTGCTTACCATTAGCCCAGGCATAATCACTATTGTCACGAGTCTTGGGGGGCTTCGAAAGGTCGGGTGAAGAGCATGGCTATTTGTTGTTGCTCCCAAGCATTAAAAGGCGGCATATGATTGGATTTTAATGCTTCGGTTGATTGATGCTTCGATTGAGACAGCCGCGAAGTGTCCAGCGAGAGTCAGATAGGGCACATCGACCAACACTCGTGGGTGCGAGGCTCCGACTCTTGGATGAATGCGCCCACCCATCGGAGGGAATGGGAAGGACCATCTCGGGCGGGGACGGGGTGCGGTGGTGGTGCTCGGCCTCCCTGAGTGCGCGGGAGGAGCCGATGGTGGCGCGGAGAATTGATGGGGGAGGGAGGGAGGGGGCGGGGGAGTGATGGGCGACGGGAGGAAAGGTGAGCGAGTCACTCGCCATGGCGAATGGAGACGCCGTGGAAGCGATGATCCCCCGCTCTTGCCTTGGCTCGGACGGAGAATCCGCTGAAGACGGCTTCCCCTGCCACTCACTGCAGCTTCTTCCCAATGTTTGCTGCTTCCTCGCGCTTGCTTTGCGCGCCTATATCCATAGACTTGATTCCTCGCTCCGGAAGTGAGCCCTTCTACCCATTGCATTGCCTCATCACGGGTGCGACACACCACCTTTGCCCTCATGAGACCCGGCCACCTCGAAAGGAGTCCCGACACGTTTCTCACGAAGGGACGTTGACGCCGCTGATTCTTTAAATGCACTCGAATGTCCACGACTATATTTGATGAGCTCCAGAGGTTCATGAAACCGACAGCATCAAGCCAAAAGATGTATTGCCCACGAGGAGAGCTTCAGCATCGAAGAGAATGACGATTGAGTCCGATGAACACTGCCTCATGCATGTTTTTCAATTTATATGTTAAAGAAGTGGGGAAATGGCACGACTTAGGTGGGGTCGACTTATCGACGTAAGAGCAGACTACACAGAACTCCATTTCACCTCCATTCAAGGTCCACATCAAGATGACGATAATTCTATGCACATGAAAGGGCACGCAAAATGCCAATTCAATCAAGAAATTGGCAAACTAATCTGTTCAATAAATGAACGGGCATTAAGCTTATTCTTCATATTAAATTTATGTATATTGACTCAGGAATCAAGACACAATATTGTTCTCATCCCTACGGCAGATTTTCTGCACAAAAATCCCAATTCCACAATTCCGTAAATTACTATTAAGAAATTATTCATAAGTTCACAAATACCCACCTATCCATACTTCTGCTATTCCAGCAACAAAAAAATAATTAAATTATTATTTTATTCATGGCAATTACTTAATTTAAAATGTATATTCGAAATTAAATTCGATTACTTTACATATACATTCATTATATCATATTAAATTTATCGATTCAATACCACAAGCACTTCGATTACTTCCAAAATTAACAGCAGCACTTGGTTAATTGCAGGCGGCGCAGTAATAAACAGATGAGTGCAGTCCTCTTCAAATAGCGGCACAGCCTGTAGTGATTCAGGCTTGATATCGAAGTGATGTAAGGAATGGCGGTTGGAATTTCCCACGCAAGTATGCAGAGCATATCATTGATATTTTGGAATGGAAAGAGGAGCGAGAGGCTAAATGGAGATGACCGAATTAAGACTCTCAGAACAGGTCAAACACTGAATAAAAAAAAACATAAAATCAAAAATTAAATGATTTAGAAAATACATCCATTTTTGCATTAAGTATATAGTAATGCACCGAGGCATGTGTGTGCCCAAGGTTTGTGCTGACAAGTATCGGTAACAATTTCAGCATGACGTGTGCGTAAAGTGCTGAATCCAGACCGTCGGCTAAGTGGGCGCATGATCGGAGATCGTATTGCTAAAAGGACGCTGCACACACCATTCAAATCACTGAAAATTTGGCGTTGCGAAATATCTGCGCTAAACTCGTCCTCCCGAAGGTCTTCACGGACGGCCAAAAAAGCAGGTCGAGTGTCTGCGGGGATCAAGATGGTGCGGGGGCTAACGTACTGGCTTCCCACCCAGAGGGCGCCAGTTCAAATCCCGGCGGTGTTGAATATTTTTAGAGGTATCTCGATCCCTACTTGAGGTGCTTTGTGGAGGGCACTTTGAGTGAGTACGCCGTCAGTCGGATGGGACGTTGAAGTGCGAACCCCTTGGCGCCTTTCGTAAAGAGTAGGCAAATGTCGACGCCGGGTTTCTCTTCACCCTTCATCCTTTCCTGTCCATCCCCTATGGAGCAAATGACCTCAGCTCTCGGTCGCCTCCCCTAAAAACTACTACTACTCGAGTGTCTGCTTGCGAATACCTTCTGCAAAATCACGACGATTCCCCAACCCCCTCACAGTCCATATTTGGCACCTGCAGACTATTATTTCCTATTCCCTATAAAAGTGATATCCACCATCCATCAAAGGACGCCACATTGGGACCCTACTCAGGGCCGCCAAAGAACCTTGCACGCTTACCCTAATGGTCAATACGGAGTCCGCCTACCGGACTAGCCTTCGAGTGATTCGTGAAAAAGCCGAAAGGATAAATTGTGTCGACGCTCGAGGGATGTACTACCTCGAAGAATTTTGAGAGGCACTGTATCAGCAATATCTGAAATTAACATATTTTCCCGAAACTTTCCCCATACATTGTATGCAAACCTGTGTGTGCACAGGTGGTTGCGTGCGTATGTGCACCAAATGATTATTCATTCCCGTGCACGCATGAACACGCACGCATTGGTGCGTGAATGTCCGATGCCCTGACACATCCCCTCGCGGCAGCTCCACGAGTGAAGTGTAAATGCAAATTACGTCAGGATAAATATTTCCACCGAATGTGTACCTTCGTTCATTTTAACCGAGAATTGGTCTTTAGAGGACATGTGCGATGATGGACAAGCTACAGTATTTTCAAAATACATGAAATTTCATAAAAATTAAGAAAAAACCAAAACTGCCATTTGGAAAACTTCCTTTCGGAGTGGACACGCTTGAATGAGAAAACCACACACACACGTCGGCGCGGCCTTCGTTTTTAGATTGTCACCCGATGGACTTCAAATTAAAAACCGTTACGAAGTGATTTCCGCTGGCCAATTGACCGAAACGAAGTCAACGGCGACGTCCAACGAGTCAAACTCGAGTGGAGGGCGTCGAGGACTCGGTCGATGCACCCACCCCGGGCGGAGCGGGACCCCGCAGACGACGTCGGCCGAGAGTGAATTTGTCTGAAACGGAAATCAACACACGTTAGCCTTTCCACGCAATGACTGCGAACGGCAAACAAACATTTCGATTTTGGCTACTCAACTTCCGAGGAATAATAAATCTAATCCAAGTGGTAGTTACCTTCTTTTGTTTTATCACGGCGATCCGCGGCCCGGGGATTAAATCCCAATCCTCCGAAAGCACACCTCAGTCCAAACGAACGCGAGAGGCGACGAGACAAGGGGGCCGCGCCCCCCCCCCTCCCCCCGCTCAGCCCGGAGGAGAGAGAGAGGAGAGAAAGGGGGGGGGGGCTCGCCTCGAAGCACAAATACTAGTGCGACGCCGTTTAAAGCAAACAAAAACAACACACGGCCGAAAACCGAAGTAGGTGGCTCCGCGAGGGATTGGGCGGGCGGGGGTGGGAATAATGGAAGCGCGCGTCTCCGAACTCCCTCCCGAACCCCGACACACACACACCAGGCACGCACGCACACGCAGAGATAGAGGCGAACGCGCGCGCCCACCCGCAATCTCCCCCCTCCCGCCGGAACGAAACAGTTACATGTTTTCCCACCGAAATCTACTTAAAATATGGCGCGCAAATCCTCAATTTCCTCTGCTATCTGCCGCTTTAACACGCCCTCTCCGCCACGACCATTTCCATGGCAACAAACTTCAATCTCGGAAAGACCACCCCTGCTGCCACCACTACCGGGACCAAATCCCCCACAATCCCCCTTCCCCGCCCCACCTCTCGCCCTTTTTACACCTTCTCCATTCCGCGTATCAAATAAATCCCACTCACACACTGTCAACACGCCTCAGCCCCCCCTCTCTCCCCCGGCGAGAAACCTTCCCCCGGCCGACCGATTTCCCATCCTCACCCCTAATCCCTTCCCTCCCCCTCCCACACGGCTCCAACCTTAAATACGCCCCCCTCCCAACATTCACCCCCATTCAACCTCGCTTTCCAAAGCAACCATTCCCCCCCGCACGCCCCTTTTATTCAGTGCCCCCCCCGGCCGCGCGGGAGGGAGAGCGGGTCTCCACCCCCCCCCCCCCCGCAATCATTTTCCCACTTGCCCCCCTCTCTCGCCCCCCTCCCAACCCTCTCCCGCGCTTTTCCTTGTTCCCTGGACACACCGCCCCCACCCTCGCCAAGTCCCCATTTGGACGGTCACGGCGAGAACTCGCACGCGTACACGCGCCGCCAAATAAATAAAAGCGCGGCAGTTAAAGGATTGTATTTGGGGGGTGGGGGTGTATCGGGGGGGGCGGGCGCTCACCGGCCGCGCCGCAAGGGACCGCCGCCCCCACCTTCAATACGCCCCTCAACTGCCACCCCCGGGACAAGAGAGAGGCACGTCCCTGAAAAAAAGCGCGGACAGGCCGCAGCCGGCCCTGTTGCCACCATTCGCGGGGCCCTAAGGGGTGCGGGGGAGGCACGCCGGCGGTGGGGGCCAAGGGGGGGGGGTAAATTGGTTGCTCCGGCGGACATCGGCGCATTTGCCGGCCCTGTCCATTTTGATGGGAGAAGCGTACGACTGGTCCACACGAAGATATGTGGTCGGGAGGAGGGGGGAATGAGGGGTTGGTGGGTTATGAGTGAGGAAAGGGGGTGGCGATTAGGATCCCGTCAATCGATGGCCCCCAGAGTGCTGTTCCGCACGCACCCCTCCCGCCCCGCGACTCCGCCCATTAGGGCCCACCGCCGCCCACGCACTCGGTCAGCTGGGAACATCCGGCTGGGCAATAGGGGCCACTGCCATAGGAGGACAATCGCCATATTTCCGTGTATTTCATCAATTCTGTGCACCGAATAATTGTCCATTCTAATTCCCGTCACCTCTTCATTAATAATTGAATACTAGTAATTTAAATTTAATCTTATTAAGGACGGTTGAAAATGGAGGGTTTCATATGAAGGCGGATGCACTTTCATGGAATTACAACGGAAAATTCATTGCGAAAATGATATATAAGTAAGGAAATACAAACATGCATGTGTATAGTATCTAAACCGGGTAAGATGCAAGAGAGATGGAGGAAATATATAGAACTGCATGGTAATGAAATTCTGCCAAAAAGGTTTGGCCTAGAAGGAGAATATAATAGAAATGAAGATAGCTTGGGTGTGGACTAACTTGACAGCGAAATAACGAGAGTGTTAACGGAAATGAAATCAAATAAGTACAATCGGGAAGTATTTACCCGTTTCGTATATTTCGAAAAAGCATTTGATAGATTGAATTGGGAAAAACTAATAAGTATATTGCAGAAAATAGGAATAGATTGGAGGGAAAGGAGGCCATAACGTAACCTTTACATGTCTCATACTGCTCAGGTGCGAGTGGGAAACGGGGAGTCCGGTTGGGCAGTGTTAGGAAGAGGTGTAAGGCAGGGTTGCCCATTAATTATCACCGTTGCTGTTCAACCTGTATGCAGCGGAAATGATTAAAGAGGCATGGGAAGAACTGGAGGGAGGAATGAAAGTGAGCGGGGAAATCGTAAAATCAGTTAGGTTTGGGGATGATCAACGGGGATGTCAATGTTGGATGGAAAGGGGGCAGGAAGTAAGTAATAAACAATGAGAAACATTCGGCGGCGCTGAAGATAGCTTTGGAGAGGCAGTTGTCGCGGACACAGAACACTTTCTTCAAGGCACTTTGAATGGCTGGCTACAGCCGACCTCTGTGAATTTCGCTATGGAGCAATCATTCTCCGAAATATATAAAAAAACATACACACGGTAACCAACCCGAAGGTCGGTTGGGCAGGTGATGGTAGAGTACACCCAGTACTAATCCCTATACGGCGTGTGAAATTCACACATCAGGGTAGGGGGGGGCAGTTCTTTTCCCGGCTATGGTTTCCCAGGAAGATCTGGTACTTGAAAAATCACTTTAGCTTGGGTGGAGCTGCAGGTGCCCAGAGTGCCTTGCCCGGGAATCGAACACGGGACCCTCCGGTCAGCAGTCCAACGCTCTACCCCCTGGACTACCGCGACCCACCCGAAATATATAGATCCCCAAGAAAGCGAAGGAATTGCTATTATTCAAATTGGTGACATTTTGCCAAAATGGTGAAACACCACTCTCAGGGCATCAAGTGTTAACTCTAAAATTGAATGTCCTTCATAATGTGGCCATGGAGGGCCTTGGGATTTCCTTTTTTAGGACAATACTGCCAATATGGGGTTGCCACTTGGGTCCGCCCTAGAGTGATAAGCGCCATCGGCCAATCCCGTCGAATCTTCCCCAGAGTGGAACGCTGGAATCCCTCACCATCACGAGCCCGCTCACGAGATATCGCGGTTTTTTTGCTTATGGACTCGAATGCTCCAGATTCAATTACTGACAAATTTCCGCACATCTAATGGGGGTCGGGACGCATACAAAAATATATCGGCATACGAAACCGAAATTCTTTACAAATGCATCGACGCATTAAAGGAGGGAGCTCAAAATTCTAATTTCCATTTGAATCTTGGTCGCTCTAATGCTTTGATGAACTCGGATGTATTTGTAAATAAAACGGTACGTAAACTCTTTATTTTCTCATTGGAAACTTTATTCTTTGGCCACTTTTGATTGTATGAGATAAACACTCGTAAAGTGGTTGCATTTATAGTTTCCATTGATTTCTTAATAGTGCTTCAATCTTTGATACTATTAGTCATTTATTTGTGCCTAACTTACAGCTTGAAGCCATTCCAAAACCTTGTCACAAGGAAATGATCGACCAATAGTGAAAATAAATCGACTAATGAAAGATTTACGGAGCTAATTCTTGAAGAGGCGGTTTTATTAAGATGCTAGGAAAACGCAGAGGTTGGTACATGGGTGCCGAGATATACTTGATATTAGGATCATGACTTGAAACCCGCACCTAAGGCTACTCGACAATTTGCTTCACGGTAGCCGGAATGCGTACTTTACTACTAGTGCCAAGTTACCTAGTTTTCTGGGTGTTAGCCCGTGAAATGTGGTGGTTGTGGCACTTGAGTATTGAGGAATATCTGATTTTTTGTGAAGGGAACCGGAAGATAAGGTTATTGCCTGTGTATTGACACCGGAAGTACCGTCAACTAGACTGTTAACTCAAGGTGCTGGCACCAAGGGACCCAGCTTCCCTCCAGTAGGGACCAGCCGGTGATACTCGTATTCCTAGGCATGAGGTCCTAAGGAGTCGCTTTTCAAATTTGGTACAACGATTATTTGAGGATTGTCGCCCACTAGTGAGTTAACGTTCATATCTGATGCAGGTCGAATACAGGTCTTTTAAAAGGTAGGGCAAGAAGTATACACCAACATATTTACCCCCTTTCATCAGTATATTACCCATGTTTATTTGAAGACGATACACTGGTAATATTTTACAATAACCAGACTCGATATATTTTAACATTTTTTCATTTTTAGTTGTAACTATTACAACAAATATTTAAAGGGCTACGGTAAATATGTTACCCAAACTGGTATGCAAAATTTATTGAAGAGTTGACGCTGGTATCAGATGAAGGGCATGGAATGGCCAGCTGTGTGCGTGAAAATGACCCAGCCTGGGTTGCTTCCGACGTGACGTGCAGACGCGTGTCACGCGATAATCACTGAAACCAAATCATATCCATGGCCCACGTTAAGGGAAGTGCCCTACCACATACAGGTATTAGCTAGAACATCTGCATTACACCTGTGCGTACATAAAGGTGTAGTAGAGATGCTCCAGCTAGGTCCAGGCCTTCCCTACTCTACACCGCCAGAATTATGCATGCGTAGGTATAATGATATTTTGCTTGTAACTAATCGCATTTGGATGCGATTCGCTTTTTGGATGGGCATTCGCTTTTTGCATTTTTAGAATGTTCACGATTTTATATGCGTAACATTTGCATAGTTTAGATCGCCTGCGCCGCACTCTCCGAAATATCAGTCGATGCATCCACGTACCAGAAGGAATGTATGTCATTAACCACCAGCAGCGTTAGCTGTCTGGATCTTATTAAGTAATTTGCTATCTAGATTAATTAAATGTTATTAAATGGCCGATAGTTTTTTTGCCTGCACTAATGACCGAGGGCCCTGATTCACGCTTAGCCTGCTTTAATCTTCGCCCTTATTCCGTTGAAATCTTAGGTACTCCCCACACTTGGGTGGTAACGCGATGGCATCTAACTTTCCAGTAACGCTTCAATCAATAATTTATTGTGCCTTGAATAAATCAAATTATTTTTTATATTATAAAAATAAATAAAACGGAGACCTTTAAAGGTGAAGATAGTTTTCAGGTATTTTATTTTTCATGCTCTTATTTAAGAAATGGGCAGTTTTTTGCACTTAAGTTTAGAAAGAAGCGAAAATATTTTGAGCTGAAATTCTATTCATTATGGCAAATGTGAACCTCGTAAATTATTTTCTGACATTTTCCATTTTGAGAGCCACTGAATAAAAAATACCGTGAATATAAATCAAGCCTATGGACCACATTAAGGATGAAAGGACACGTTTTGTGTTTCAGCCCGTTCACATGCAGTTTTCGGCGCGCGCGCGCGTCTTCGAGGCCGCCGGGGGCAGGAGAGGGGCGGGCAGGGGCGCCTGGAGGGCGTCGCGGTGGGGTGGTGAGGTCGGTGGTCGCCCGAGCCACCCCTGGATGGGAGGAGGGAGGGCCGGCGAGTCGGACATGCGGGAGGGACATCAGGGATTGAATCGCAGCGCTGGAATAGAAATCGGACACCGACAGCAGAAAACACCACGCTCATCAAGCACCCCCCGACCCTGCAACCCCTTCCCCACCCACGCGCCACCCCGCAGACACACCCCTCGGTCCGAGCACCCGCCAAGCGCACACCCCTTCCGCACCCACACCTCCTGCCCCCGCGGAACAAATAACCAGGTGCATAAAACAACCGCAGACCCCGAACTGCCCCGAAAACGACCTCGGCATACATACATTCTGCAGGTTTTGCGCTTTTTTGAACTTTTCCAGGACATTTTGGGCGCTCCTTCCTTCGAATTATTAAAATGCGTGAGAGAGAGAGAGAGAGAGAGAGATAGAGAGAGACTGGTTTTTAACTCCGGGACCAGACACCATGCCCCTCTACGCGAACGCAAACACCCAATTCCGTCGACGACCGCAGGGCCCTTGCCCGATCAACACAAAGGGAGCCCCACCCCCTGTACAACGAAATCGCCCCCCCCCCTATGCCTACCCCGCGATTTAAAAGGGGAAACGCGCCTCCACTGCACGGGCTCCAGGAATCAGAGATCGTCGGATCCCCCCCCACGAAGCTAATCACGCAGCATCCGGGTCAGCACGAGAGGCGATTGACAAAGGCAAGCAGAACGTGCGCCGCGGAAAGGATACACTCGGAAGGAGCACCAGAGCGACCCGATTCGCCTCTTTGACATTAAGCACCACTGGGAGGGAGGAATATTATTCACCGAAGGAAGAGTGCACCTCTCGAATAAGATGAGCGGGTTTCTCTTCCCGACCCCGCCCCGGACCCGATGGGACCCCAAGTTCCCGGCCCTTACCCAGCTGTGGACCCTCCCACGGCGTCACCCCTCCAAACATACCTTCCCCAGTGCCAGACTACTGCTCGCACACAAACATTTTCAAACAAAAAGTTTTGCATTCCCTTTCTTCACTCAACTTAACCTCCACGTCCCATGTAAGCGACAATATAAAAGGAACATATCAATAAGTGGGTCTCACAATACTAGGTTGCCTAAAGAGATTTCTCGAAGTACGTACATTGCTAATGAAACAAAAGAAAGAATCACTTATCAGAATATAGACCGATCGTGTATTAGGACACCCAAAAGAAGAACTTATAAATAGCATCATCAGAAATAGACGAAGAAATAATTTCCGTAGTAGTAGTTAACTGCCGAGGTTTAAAAAATAAGATACACGAATTTCACCACCTCATTCATAGAACAGAGATAGGAACTGAAAGTTGGTTAACAGATGATATCGCAGACGGCGAAATATTTCCCAAGTCCTTCACAGTTTATAGAAACTACAGACAGAAAAGAGCCGTAGGAGGAGTGTTTATCGTTGTTAAAAACTCTACCACCAATAGAGCTGAGTTATTTCCTGATAACTCTATAGAAAGTGCCTGGTGCTCAGTAAAAATACCCAGTGCGAAAAGAATATATGCCTGTGCGTATTATAGACCACCCCATGCTGGCGTTAATTAAATACTAGATCTAGAAAGGCAGATAAAAAGCTTTACATCCCACAACAATGAGCATAGATTAATAATCGGTGGCGATTTTAATGTTCCCACAGTAGATTGGGATTCGTACAGTTTTATAAATGGAGGTAAAGACAAGGATTTATGCGAGTCCCTCTTATTGACGTTCTCCTCAAATTCCCTACATCAATTAGTCACTTCACCTACAAGGGGAAAGAACATTCTTGATCTATTAGCTACTAATATACCCGAAAGGGTCTTAACTGTAGGAGTTATAGATGGAATCAGTGATCACAGGGCTGTAAACGCTAAATTTCCCCTAAGCGTAGAAAAAGTTAACAAACCTATGGGAAAAATTTATTTATTCAATAAAGCTGACTATGATGGCTTGAAATGTGAGTTAAACTGTTCCTTTCTTAGATTTGACGAATTAAGCAAAACTAGGAGTGTCGAGGATACCTGGAATAATTTTCTTGCGATAACACGTTCAGAAATACAGAGATTCATACCTAGTAAATATATAAGAGAGAATAAGGAACCACGTTGGTACAACTCTGAAGTTCGGAAATCACTAAGACGGCAAAGGGCGTGCCATGCCACAATGAAAAACGCGGTTAAAGATTCCTCCCCTGATAAAATCAACGAAACCATACAGAATTACAAAGCATCTAGGTCCACTGCCAAGAAGGCCTTCCGGAAGGCGCTAGCGGAATTCAAAAGGAAAAAATTAGGTGAACATTTAAACGGTAAACCAAAGATGTTTTGGTCCTACGTCAGGGATGTGCAGGGAAAAAAGTCCACCGTAAACTCATTGAACAACGAAAAAGGGGATAGAGTAGCAAGTAGTTTAGATAAAGCCAACATATTAAACTCATTCTTCCACAGTGTTTTCAATAAATGCTCCCAGAATGTACCAGAGAAACTTCCGAAAACATTTCTGCAGCCAATGCATGCAATCGACTTTTCCACCCGCGGAATAGAGTTACTCCTTAAAAAACATCGACCCCAAACAAATCTCCGGGACCTGATGAGATACCGGCTGGCGTGTATAAAGAACTGACGTCTGAAAGTGCTCCTTATCCTAATATAATATTTAAGAAATCATTAGCAGAAGGAAGCGTTCCAAGCGGCTGGAAGATAGCTTCTGTGACACCCATATTTAAAAATGGAGACCGGGAGGACCCCAGTAATTATAGGCCAATATCGCTCACCTCCATCTCCTGTAAGATTTTTGAGCACATCATTGTTAGTTCAATGATGAGGTACCTCGATAGCCAAGATTTATTGATTAATAACCAACACGGGTTCCGTAAAGGTAGATCCTGCGAAACTCAACTCGCACTCTTTGTTCATGATATAATGCATTCCGGTGAAAGTAGTATTCCAGTTGATGCGATATTCCTGGATTAAAAAAAATCTTTTCATAAAGTCCCTCATTGCAAGTTACTCGCGAAGTTGGAAACTTATGGAATACACGGGAGTGTTATATGCTGGATAAGACAATTTTTAAAAAATCGTGTTCAAACAGTCGTCCTGGACGGTGTATCATCCGATACTGTTAAGGTCACGTCGGGTGTACCACAGGGAAGTGTCATAGGCCCCCTCTTGTTTCTTATTTACATAAATGACCTCAGCGCCGTGGTTAATAGCAGGCTCCGTCTTTTTGCTGACGATGCGGTGATTTATGGGGACATTCGAAGTCGCGAAGACAGAGTCACGTTAGCTAACGACCTAGATGCAATCCAGACTTGGTGCGATTCATGGCAATTGGAATTAAATTTGAAAAAATGCGTAGTAGCACATTTTTGGGAAAAAAGTAACACCCCCCCAATTAGTTGCAATGTGAAACAAACAGAAATCGCGAGGGTAGATTCCTTTAAATACTTGGGTGTAACAATTACTCACGATCTGTCCTGGGGAGAGCACATACGGGAAATATGCGGTCGTGCTAATAAAAAGTTGGGATTTGTAAAAAGAGTGCTGGGTAAATGTGACGAAAAAGTGAAGGAACGATGTTTTCTTGCCCTAGTCAGGCCCCACCTAGAGTATGCTGCCAGCATATGGGATCCTCAAGAGATAAATTTAATTTCGGAATTGGATCGAGTTCAGCGTAGGGGGGCTAGATTTGTCAAAAATTGTTATGACCAACGCAGTAGCGTAACTAATTTGCTAGAAAATTTAGGCTGGGATTCCCTTACACAGCGGCGTTTACCATATAGATTAAACTTATTAAAAACATTTAAAGATGGGTCCTTTTCCGATGACATCAAGAACATAATACGAACCCCAACGTATTACGGGCGGAGGGATCACGAATGTAAGATTAGAGAGATTGACTGCAGGACAGACAGATTAAAATGGTCATTTTTTCCAAGAACAATAAGAGACCAGGATGCTTGTAATCAAAATCCCCCAGGAGCCGGCTCGACACAATAAGTATTAACCTACAAGGTAGCGACTGCGCATGGTTATACGATTATATTTATATATATTTTTTGCATAATCCCCTCACCTTTCCCCATTCAATTGAAAAACCGTAACCCCCTCATCCCTTACCCTTTCCTCCTGGTCCTGCACCCCCTGCCACACACCTTTTGGTTGCTCGCAGGGTTTTGATGTAGATGTATCCCGGGCTCACGGCAGCAAGAGTGGTTGGAGACTGAGGAGGCGACCGTGGGTTTCCCGATGACGCGGCAATTATGAGCCCCGGAATACGTCCCTAAGGGAGCAAACGCGCCTCTGCAGTCGCCATCCACTCCCCCAGATCAGGGTGACTGGCCCTCGACATTGAATTTCCAATCTTCACTGCAGTATTTTCAGCAAATAGTTGAATAATCATCTTATGAGAAACGTCTTTGATCAACGTAACTAGTGCATGAAACTGAAACTTCTTTGAATTCCGAAATTCGAATGTTGTCTCTCGAGAGTGAATTCCCCTCATTTCAACTGTTGATATTTTCGCCCACGGTCACGAGGGGTCGCGCCGATGAAGTCAGCCCCCCGACGATGGACGTCCTGAGACTGCGCCTCGCTGGCGTGTTCCCATGCACACGTACCCGAACCGGAAGCACTGCACGCAGGGGTCACACCCCGGTGAAAATCGCCTCGGAAGGCATCGATGCAGTAATTGACGTCGCATTTCCTCCTCATGAGCAAAGAATGCTCCTCCCGTGTGGAAATTAAAACTTACTTGGCATATTCATGCCAATGGATCTTTATATTTGCGACGAGATATTCATATTTCACCGCGTCACCAGACCTCGCTGTCTGCCCCTAGCCACATCACTGGAACGCAGCTCAAACCGGCCCTTGCGCGGGCACAAGGTGCGCGCCCTCGATTCACTCCCGCCCCCGCGACTCCTCCGTCCTCCAACGACCCGCTCCCTAATGCGGGCGGGTGGGTGTACCTACCCCCCGCGCGAGAAGCTGAGGCGGACGACCGCGCTCCACTCCCAATCCATCGCCCAGCAACAATCTCCGATTGATTCGCTCATTGGTGTTCCCTTCCCGCTCCCGGACGGGGGCAACGCGCAGGGGGGATGGGGGGGGGGAAGAAGGAATCCGCCGAGTGCACGAGCGGTGCCGGCGATGCCCTCGCGCGGCTCCGGTGGTGCGAACCTCCGCCCGCCCACGACACTCCCGGAACAATCACTCAACGCGGCCAGGGTTTTCTTTGAATGCCGAATTTCTCAACTCGGAATGTGATCAATCACCACCACCGGAACACACAAACAAATAGAAATATATTCCTCACCTTAATCGACGAATCATTCAACTGCGGATGTTGAACTCAATATTCCTGCACATATGAGAAACATTTGGATTTCGGATTGGGAAAAATTCCGAATTAAAATTCACATAATATTTCTGTAAAACGAATAGAGATATACTTCGTCACACAGAAGAGCAGTAAGTAGAGACGTGTTTGGAAAGCCGTGACCAGTCCCAGGGAAGATTTCCACGCATTACTTTATGAAGTACATGCTACTGCAATAACTCTTCTGAGAATGCAAACCCTTTGTGGCCGAAGGAAAAATTGTTTCATATAGTCATTCTAAGAATAGGCCGTAAGAAGCTGGATTTGTCCGTTCGAACTAATACATTAATAATAATAATAATAATAATAGCATAGATTTTCCAGCTCAAGCCGAGTTCATAGAATGAGACAATGCGAGAGTGGAATACGCTCAGAGGGATGAAATCCGCCCTTTCGGGAAATGCCATTGCTCATGCAACCTATTCGGACCAGTATGGCACAAGATGGAATGCCATTCCTGGGGTCTGACCAAGTGGCCGCGGGGGCCAGATTTCATAGGGGAGGATAATCCCGGAAGGAAGGTCATGCGGGCAGATTTCGAGGCGTCCGGTCAGAATGGCACGCGCCCCAGGGGCGCAAGTGACATCAGCACGGATCAATTAAAACGTTTCCCGAAGGGATGAGTATTGGTTGAGGACTATTTGATAACTCAAGAGCACAGTGGCCAACCTGGACGTTAGCTTGCGTCTCATCGCGAGGCTCCACTCTCTCGTGAACGACTATTATTTCCCAATCTGATGTTTTGCATCTCGTGGCCACGACGGAGAGAGGTCGCTCCTCCGGAGTGCTTCAAAGGGGCGACACGAACAACTCCCCCCCCTCGACTGCTGCGGGGGGAGGGGGCAGCCTAGAGCGATCACAGGGGTCCCGAAAGTGCAGCGAAGGGACCGACCCCCCCCCCCCCCCCACATCCTCGCCTACTTCCCCGCTCCACAGATCCCTTTCAATGCAACGCCATTGTTTGTTTTTTGTCCTCCCTCTCATTCGGCGCCAATCTTTTTCACTTTCGTCTCGTTGCACACAAATATCTGCCCCTTCCATCCATCCTCCCACCCGCGACAGAGTGAGTGGGCCTGCCTGCCTGCGAGTGTGTGTGTGGGTATGTGTGTGTGTGTGTGTGTGAAACGCGTGATTCTAATCTGAACACACACAAGCACATTTCCACATCCACGCCGGCACAATCGGGCGAGAGAGCGGCGGGTGCAGGGTGGGCCGGACGTACCGGGTGATTCGATACACACCCCCGGTCCCTCCCTCGCAAAAAAAGCGCCCTGGTCCCTCTGCCCAAACCACCGCCACGTTTACATCAATACCGTCATTCCACGGCTCCCCCTCCCCCAAGGGGAACGGCCATCAGCCGACCCCTCCCTCTCACCCCCGCCACCCCTCCCGCCACACACCGCAACACAAACACACGGCGGCGAAACCTCGCAAAAAACAGACGGCGGCGGCGCGTACGTCCGTCCATACGCTGACTCCGGGAAGCCGACCATCCGCGCAACCCGCAAGAATCAAACTGCACGTTGGAAATGTAAAAAACACACCCCCGATTCACTATTATTTTAATTTCCTTTCTCTCTTCCATTCCCCTTGTTTGTTTCCCTCTGTCCCCCCCCCCCGAACCCCGTGCCCCCTGCCCACCTCTCGGCACCGACCTCTGACGAAAAACACACGACTTGGACGAGTGGAGAATCGGAAAGGGGGCCGAAACAAAAGGAGAGGGGTGAAGGGGGGTTGGGGGCACGGAGGGGGGGGCGGTTGGGGGCGAGTGGGCGGGGGAAGACGAGCATTTCGATTTGGGGCGCGCGGCCACGGCCAATGGTACTCGAAAAACATGAATCGAACCTTCAGCCTCCCAGGGAGGGAAAAAAGGAGGATAAAAGGGGAAACAAATTATTTCGGAGGGTTAAAAAAAATAGAGAGGAAATAACAAGAGCGCATCGCTCCTGTGCACGCGCCAGTTCTCCATTTCCTATTCCATTCCCCGACCGGACACTCACTCATTCGCCAACTCCACGCATACCAACAGACACATCATCTGTGTATTAATATGTATATATATATATATATATATATATATATATATATATATATACATATATATATATATATATATATATATATATATATATATATAGATAGATAGATAACACGAATCGCTTTATAGCAGTAGTGCACCTATGCTTCCTCCTTTTGTCCGGCAACCCTACGGAGCCCCCCCCCACCGCATTTCACCCCCGCCCCCCTCCCACTCCCCCTGCCAATTCTGATCTGCACTTTGCGTGTGCGGTTTGAGCTTTCGGCGCGGCCACTCGCGCGCCGTCGCTCAGGCGGCAGACACAAAAAACTCATCCGCGAAAGAGCAATCGGCGGCGCACCCTGGCCCTTCCACCTCCACCCCCGTTCCGCTCAAATGAGCAGATACAAACGGAGACCGGGGGAGGGTTCCGGCCCCCTCTCGCCCCCCCCCCCTTCGCTTGTTAAACGAGTAGGCAGAGCGAAGCACGGCGGACATCCCCCGTATTTTTTCACTCTCGTCAAAGCAGAGAGCGCCATCTCTCGGCGAACAGCTGAAGCACAGGGGGCAGCAATACATGCATCCGGCCTCTCGCACACACGGTCAGGCGAGCGAGCAGCGCCCTCCTACCCCTTCCGCCCCACTCCCCCTTGCGCAAGCGAGAGCCCTTTGCCAATATCTCCGATTTGGCGGATTGAATGTCGGCGCCCTTCGCTGATCGAGAGGAATCAATTCGAAAGGGGATCACGTGGTCGTTCCGGAGGTGGGGGGGAGGTGCCCAGGACAACGCACTGCCTCCGATCGTACTCATCGGGCAAATAGATCCTCTCGCTTCAGAGACTGAGAGTCAATACGAATGCATGGAAGACGCAAAGGGTGAATTATGAAGGCCCTCACGCCTAAGGCGAAGTAGGATAGAGTGCTCTGAGCACAAGGGAGGGTGTTGTCGAAGGTGGTGGTGCGAAGGGAAGGGTGACTGTTGGGTGTTGGTGCGGATAGGGGTGGCGGGTGTGTGCTGGAGGTCTTTCGATGTGCTCACCCTTCACTCATTCATCCATGCCTTCTGCTTCAACAGCAAATTTTCTTTCAAACAAAAGGCACCACCGTGGGTACCCGTTTCTCCATTTACTATGCTAAATTCTTTGTGGGCCTCCTTGAAATAATTACTTTCCTTCGAAGACAAATTTTCTAACCTCTCTTTTCCCCCGGTTACATCGACGATACAATTATTCTCTGGGCCCGCCGGCTTAAAAATCCATTATCTTCTATCGTAAATTTTAAATCCTTTTCGATTCGATTCCTTCCACTTATTCTATCTCGGCCTCCAACTCCGAATGCCACTCACTCTTGGACAGTGATCCTCCGTAAAAATCATTCCTTCACCAATTCTATCCGCATCACGCCAAAGAGTCGCCGTCAATAGCTCCGTTTCCGCAGTTGACACCCATCCCACCGCCGAATACAATGTACTATATATAATAAGAACGGGAATTGGCAATATTCCACCAAAACTACTTCTCCATGGTACGATACAAACCGCCGCTGAGGTATGTAGCTGAGGGGCGTTATACACCAGGTACGTAGCATCAAAATAGATGTTTTGATTTATTCTAGTCCCATTATAAAATTGTAAAATAATACAACTAATGCAGACCACAATTACGGCAGGTATGGAACAGGTCGTCTAACTACGGTAACTAAGTAACATACACTTCTCTACGCCTCTGAGAGGAGCTATTAGTAACAAGAAGAACGACAATTAAGGCTACACAAGATAATGGCAACAGACTAATTTTGACTATGTACTTCACCCCTACCGCGGTCGGACAGTGTTATTCCGATCCCTAATCTTTCGTGGGAAAAATGACATCTTAAGTCTATCTCTCCTACACTTATCTCTCTACTTTGATTGACATGATATCTCCTACCTTATCGATGGGGGTTATAATACATTTTCAACATCTCTGCTAAGGAGACGCCCTTCGAATTTATGCAAGAGATTTGGTCTGAAATTTAACCTTCGCTCCAGTTTCTAGGCACAGGTTGCGGCAACATAACTTCCTTTTTTGAAATGAGCGCCAATCAGTCTGTAGAGATCGTAGCTAGGTAAGAGTGGTGTCATTAAACAGCCGGGATTCTTAAGTCCCCCCCCCCCCAGTTCAGTTGCCATCATGGCTTGGAACGGTGAGGAGCGTGCGTTTGCCGTCGAGGCCTAATTCTCGAGCGTATGTTCTGTGATTGCATGCCATGTTTTTTTTGTGGATGTATGAATTTGTGTTTCTTGCATGCGGTTTTTTTTTCTTTTCTAAATTACGGGTGGTGTCCTAACACCCCCCGCCACACGCCCTTGCGGCGGCTTGCGGGATATTAAGTAAATGTAGATGTAGATTGCTACCCGGCGGCCCTTCCGAAATCGCGTCCATGTAGCCCCGTTGGGCTCTGTCCCGGTCCGGAAATTCGCGGCGACAAGACGAAGAACTTGAGTCCCTCGACCCAACTCTGATCACCGGAGAACATTGAGGCAGTGAAAGCCGCCATCTTTCAATCCCCACCACGGCGTTACCTTACCATCATTACAATTTGGCGACTGTGGAGGATCTCCCCGAGCGTGACTTCAATTCTCGGAGGAATGCATTGTGAGGCTATTCTCGAACACGTTCCCAAGAACGCAATTGTGTTTTTCGGTGATGACGTCCATCTTCGTGGGAGTGGATGTACCAACAAACAGAGCATGCGCTACTGGGCTGACACCAATCTCAGAGAAGTGCATCGTACGCCTTTGCATTCACCTAACGTCAAAGTGTGGTGTGCAATTTCCTCAGTCGGCATTACTGGTCCCTGGTTTTTTTGAAGAAAATGAGGCCACAGTTACAGTGAATTCAGACCGGTATGTAAACATGTTGGAGGAATTTTTGTCCAAAAATTGATGAACTGGACTTTGGGGACATTTGATTGCAACAGGGCGGAGAAACGGCTCACACTTCGTCTCGTCCCTTCGTCCCAACACTCGCTCACTCGCGGTCAATCCCTTGCGAATGTTCCCCCCACCCATCTCCCCTCCGACCATTGAACTATTCTCTTTGTTTGATGCACCTTAAGATGGCATATTGAGTTCTGAGCAATCGTTCAACGCATCGCCCAAACCATGATGCTTTTAGCAAGGGAAGGAAGATACGGAGGTCAAGACAATTCGAAGGAGGCCACAGGCAAAACCTATCCTGTACCCACCGGAGACCCCAAATGAGTCTCTTCGATTCGACCCCAAAGGAATGTACGTAACATGGAATTTTAATGAACGATTTTCAAGATTGAAATCTGGATGGCAAATGTATTTACGAAACAGTTAGTTAGCATCATAGTATGTCAATGGTCACCAACCTAAATAAATAAAAACCAAACTGTAGTTCTATATAATCGTGAGCTTCCCTCACAAGCAGATAAAATAGGATTAAACAACTACTATGTAGAAGTACCCACGCTCACCCACGTTGGAAAACATTTCAAAGAACAGGTTTCAAAGTTTTATCGCCATTAATTAAACATATTCACGAATTAATGACGATATATAATCGAAATTATTGGGAAAAAGATATTTCTAGACGGGCCAAAGAATTGCAAAGAATATGCCCATTAAGTAACTTTTCTGGAAGCTTCATCAACAAAGATTCGCTTTCTCACAAATTCACTCCGTGATTACTGCATCGTTGTAATTCCATTTGCCGCTACGGTAAAATTATTTACCGGATGATCCACTATTAATAATTTATAACAAAAGACTTCGCTGAAATTATTTAAACCACAATTTAAAATTGTATGGGTAGATTAATTTACCATTATAATATTCTTTCGCTGGACGTCTGGCCATCTCCTATGGACGCTAACTGACTCAAATTTTGAGCGACCGTTTTCGATGCTTTTTTGTTTGGCACCATGGCGTGGTCAAGCAAATTTGCCCGTAGTGCCTCCTGAGTTCGCGGGCCGCAATCTTCACCCCAAAACGTTTTTCAGTCGTTTTCCGTTGGACCAAGTGGGTGTGAGACCCAACCTGATGATGGTGATAGCAGTAGCGGATATGATAAATTTGCCAGAAAAAGTTGATATGACATAGAGCATAGGGAAACATAAAAACATGTGATCTACGAGTAGGATTAATGCAGTGGAGGAGATACATTTTTTACATTCTCGAATCTTAAAAAATATATATTTTCTGCCCAATATTTGAGAGAAAGAAAATATTTTGGAGTCCCTGATTACCCGTCACGCTATTACGGCCTGTGGTCAGAAAATTCGCCAAAACCTGATGACATGAATAAAGTTAGATGTTTCTGGTATTTAGAAAATATAATTTTAATAAACCAGCCTCGTCAGAATTTTTCAAATAACGAAACTCTGCCTTAAAAATATAATGTGCGGCTAATATAAACGTCCATTCCCAAATTAGATCTCCCAAATATGTCTAGTGCAATGCGAACGGTCGAAGTTTGGGGCTAACGCACGATGACAAGAAAGAGGAATTGAGGAAAGAAGCACGAATCAAACTTCTGAATTCTGCAATAAATGTTAACCCTCCGGCCCAATTGAAGCTACCAGAATATCCAAATTGCATACTATATCTAATGTTCACGGTTAACACTCTCGTAAAATAAGACTGGATAAATTATTAGGTCGGAGATGATGCAAGCCATGCCCTAGTAACATGCGCTCCGCAATCGATTCCCAAGCTAGCAATCCAATTGTGCTACTCACATCGCTAGTTAATCATAAGGTTTCATACATGTATGCAGATCCTAAACGCAGCACGCGATTTAATTCTTGAGGATCCCATATATTTGCAGTAAATTCTAAATTATATCTACCAAGCAAAAGATATCATTGCTATTTAACCTTACAGGTACGAAATGCCAATTAACTCATATTCTTCACTAACTAATCTGTCCGAATATGTTTCACCTAGGATAAGCCATGAATAAGGTAAACGCATAAGCATTTAATTGTGTCTACACATTCAATTTCGGTTTTCTCGATGCAGTAGGCGTCCTGGAGGGAATCTCCCTTTTTCCAAAATTTCATCACTAGCACTTGTTTTCATTTTAAATCTAATTGCCTAGTGGCGCACCTTCGTTGTGCAGCATTAAGGTCAACTGGCAAAGCTGGGCAAAGTCCACAGGATCACGGATATCATGGTAAACCACTGCATTGACGGCAAATAAACGTTTCTTACTAGTTACTACTGAGTACATTTCATTAACATAAAGCAGGAATAAAAGAGGTCCGATCACAGATCCCTGGGGAACACCTGAAGTAACTTCTATTGCATTTGAGCTAACTCCATTCATCACAACTCTTTGTATTCAATCATTCAAAAAGTCTTTCACCCAGCCCAGTATATTTTTGTCTACGCCATAGGCTGGTGGAAATATGAGAAATATTTCATCCTGGAGCACACTGGAAATCCAGGCTTGCCTTGCCCTGCGACCAGCCGCCTCGGGGAAGGTCACCGAACCACAGGCGAGGCCACACGCCCTCAGAGCGCTGACACTGACCATCGAGTCAGTTTCCGCACGCACCTCTCTCCCCGCTCGGGGGGGAATGGCCTCGGGCGGTTTATAGCTGGGGACGCCAACACGTCACCCGACAGATTCTCACAGCGCCCGCCAATTAATCATTCACGCCACCCCCCCTCCCCGAGTGCCACAATTGAAAACATAGCGGACGATAAACAGCAAGACTTCAGAATTAAAAAAGGCGCTTCGAGAGGAAGCAATGGGAAACAAAAGAGCGCCGCCGAACACTTTGCTTCGATGACGTTCCCTGTGGAGAGAGAGTGGGCGATTAAAACGTCAGATGACGTCTTCATTCGTCGCCCACCTAGAGTCTCCCCTCCGGAGACCTCCGCCTCGGGGTGACCGCCCCCCCCCCCAGAGTGATTGGCGATCTCCCGCTCCGGCGATCGCCTCGTTCGCTCGATCGCCGTCCTTGATCCCGACGGAGGAGGCGACCGCGCCCCCGCGACTGGAGGCGGAAGGGGCGGCGGAGGCCGAACGAGCGGGGGGGAGGCCCCGCCTATCGATTGGCCCACGGGTGGGAGACCTCTCGGCGGAACACAACAACGGGTGGTCGGTGGCCGCCCCCCCTCCTTCCCCCCGGGCCAAAGAAACAACCCTCCTCCGGGCCGGTGACACGCGAGGCGCGGGATCGATATAGATCACGGGGGCGCGATCAGCCAGTAGGCCACGTCCGCCCCCGGGTGATCCACCGGACGATCTGAGATAACGAGCGAATGACCCGCTCGTGCTGCTCACTCTCTGCAAAATCGGAGGGCGCAAATCATGGCGCGAAAGAATAAGAACGAACGACGGTCATCTTGCACGTGCCACCACAAGAGAGGGCCGTCGTCATGGAGCAGAAACATTTGCATCTATTGGCTGTCGTTTGGAACGGGAGAGACATCGCGAGAGAAGCTAAAATTGGATCGCATCACCTTTCCTTCTCCAGATCCACTCCATCAGCAGCAGCCCTCGCCTTCTAAATGAAAAGCCCCGGGTTCGAATTCCGTTGATATGTGTTTCAATAAGATTATTATGATCGTCCTTTTCCTTATATTTTGTTCAGCAACGTGCACGAAAACACTTGAAGTTTTTAAATTTGTTGTAAAAAAATAATCACACAAGTTATGCTCCCTTCGCTCCATAAAGTTTCTTTAAAAACATTTGCCGAATTGAGGGGTCGTGGGCCGTCCCGAAACACTACCATGTACGACGCACCGCGTGATATTCTCCTGCTTGCTCAGCATTTACGTCTTCTGCCCCTAACCCTCCCCCCCCACCCCCCTCCTACCTTCCTTTCACTCGAATCTAAGAGCCAATCCAACATTTTACAATGTCGCCCCTAAACTGCACCCATAAGCTCGTAACAAATAATGCCCTCGGCAAGCAATCAATCCTCCGTGGACTCCTCCGCCGAGCCTCCCCCACACCCCTTCCTCGATCGCACCCCTTCCTCCGCCTGCCTCTCCCTCACCCCTGGGGCGAATCTTTGATTCCAAGAAAACAGGGGGGGGGCGAACCCCCGCCCAGCCCCGCCCCGCATCCACTCGCCGCGGCGGGCGGGACGAGGCGTGCAGACGTGTGGCGGACATCAAACTGCTTTACCCTCGGAAAATGCTCTTATCGGCCCATTCCAGGTGCCCGAATGCGAAGCGGGGCCGCGGTATATATAGGAGGAGAGGGAGGCTCGGACGGAGGGAGGAGGGTTCTGCTGGAGGCAGCGGAAGCGATCCCCACCTGGCTCTCGCCCCAGCGGAGGGAGCGGGTGCTGCCGGGTCGTGCGTGGCGGGAGTGGGAAACGGACACGGAGGCGGCGGCCGCGGATCGAAGAATAATGCGCTGAAATGGATTCGGTGGTGAAGAGCCCCCCCCCCCCTTCACCGCCCCCCCTCTAATCCAGCCTCTCGAAGGGCGGGGGAGGACACGGTCTACCCTCTTCAGAGGACGGCGGCCGGAGGGTGAGCGTGTTAGGGAGGGAAGGGGGTTGGGTGGGGAGTGTGGGAAGGGCGCCCCACCCCTCGCCTCCGCCTCCTCCTCCTCAGTGGGTCGATGGGCCGCCCCCTCCTCGGCGGGCGGTGGCGCCCGGAAAGGATGAAAGTGTTACGTCATAACGTCTTCATCGTGATTTTTGAAGGGAGGCCTGGTGGAGGGGGGCGGTGGAGGGGGGCGGTGGAGGGGGGCGGTGGAGGGGGCAGTGGAGGGGAGGAGAGGCGCCGGGGCATCTGCGCTTCACGGCGCCACAGTTCTTCAGCACGCACGCACGTCTGCATTTACGATACTTGCGTACGCGTGTACATTAGCAGTCGATTCATTGCTGCGGCACGCGAGCGCCCTCGCATCGCGGTGGCAGCAATTGCTGTGCAGGGTGCGGTTCCTTTTCTCAAACGCAAAACGCTTTCACAAAAGGAAGTCATGTTGCCGCACCCTCCATATGACACTCCCTCCCTCGCACATCTATCCTAGATAAAAATTGACGGGTGGAATTCAGAATGAGCGAGAGATGAAGTACGATCTTTTATTCCGCAAATGACGCGAGTGGGGGTGGGGCGCCTTCCCCCCTTTCGCCCCTTCGTCGGGCCCTCCACGTGCGATTCGACCACGGCCTGGACGTCAATCGCCAGCCTCGAATGGCGAGTCGAGTGAGATAAAGAGTTGGAAGGTTATCTGCAGACGGAGGGCCGCATGCTATTAGTGCGATGTAGTGTGCATGTCTCAGGCGAAGCGTAATGACGACGGTGCTAGGGATTAATCCTCACGCTCAAACGCCAAATACATACTACTACACTGGCGATTGGATTGCGGAAATTGTAGACCAAGGACCACCTCCCTCTCTCTCTCTCTCTCTTTGGATTGCCCTCGCCCGCATGAATTCGGAATATGGCCTCAGAGGTCCATTTATTTTTTCAGGTTCCGTTGTTACCCTTATACCTGTTTGGCATGACATGTGTTCTGCTAGTGTCATAATTCCATGGAATATATCATTACGAATTTATGTCTCAAATCGTAATCTTAAAAATTGAACTGCTGAAATAAGCCAATGCGGTGGGCCATGAGACGAAAGAGAATAAACGAGATGGTGGAGGAGGTTCCCCCCTAAGAAGGAAGCGAAGAATTTTCAGCAGGTTCTCCTCGGCGTTCAAGCCATTCACGATATCGTTAACATATGGAGAAGTGCCGATTTACGATTTAGAACCCCTTGGAGAAATTAAAGGAGAGCTGAGAAGCGGTTAAGCCGTGTGTTTTCTCAAGATGAAGCATATATTCGGACCCCTTGGCGCCTTTCGTAAAGAGTAGGCTAATGCCGACGCCGGGTTTCTCTCCACCCTTCATCCTTTCCTGTCCATCCCCTATGACGCAAATGACTTCAGCTGTCCGTCGCCTCCCCTAAATACTACTACTACATGAAGCCTATATTTCAGTTCCATGTAACATCTCAACCATTCTCTGATTCTAGTATGTTTACGAAATAAGTTACGAATAAATTTCAAACAATCACCTCCTGTATAATTTTTGGTATACCTTTACACTTAATATTAAATTTACGATTATTTTGCTGTTGATTAATGTACAGGTGAGATATTAATAAACTGCAATACTTTTCCCACATAGACCACTGACAGTGATATCATTATATAAATGAGCATACGGATATGTATGTTTGAATTTGCAATTTCAATTCCGATTTCTCAAGGGGATCTAAAATGATGGAGTACACATGATAATTACCTATTACTATGATATTATAAATCATATTACAACTCACATAAACCTCCATGAAATTCTTTCTACGTCATGCGCCGTACTTCAAGTACACGTCAATAAGATCTGGAAAGAGAGCAATTTTTAGCAATTTCCTAACGCCTCATGATTTGAATATTTCGCTCCGTCACCATGAGCGACCGACAATATCACTCACTCCTAGGGCAACATATTAAGGACGTGGGATAAGGCAGGCGTCGTGCGGCAAATGGACACGGCCGGGAGCGCAGGCCGGCGTCATTAAGTCCGCACCTGACCTCTGACCTCTCCAATCAAGGCAGCCCGCTGGTCGATGCCTCTTCGAACTCGAGAACCCTACCCCTACATAATACCCAAGTACGTCCATCACCAGCCGGCCCTGATCTTCGACGCCCTGCGTTCGGTGGGATAAGGATTCATGACGAGTCCAACCCTCCTGGAGGCGTGATTCCAAGCGGCCCGCGGGCATTTCCCGGAAGATGCGGGAGGCGCGCCATCAACTGACGGCACCACGAGCCAAATTCGGACGCCTAACGACTGCAATAACAACGAATCCATAAAAGGGCTCTCCCCTCCGCCCCCCCCCCCTTCCTCGCACAGTGCCACGCCCACCTCGAACGCCCTCCCCCCCCACGCCCTGCCCCCGTGGAGTAGTACGAGGTGCTTCTTCCCTCGAGAAGGAGGAGAGCGAGCAGCATCCCCACTCCGCTTCCCGACCCTGCATCCCGTCCCCCCCCCGTGAGGGGCGGGGGAGGGGGGATCCACTACGAACGACACCAACGTTGCCCGTCCGCTCCGCCCGATGGCAGCACCGTGTGCGCGCCGAGACGCCACAGGGGCGCTGCCGGAGATTCGCCGGTGACCAATTAAGCGCCCCGCCACGCGGCAGGGCCGGAGAAGGCTGCCGGCCCTGCCACGTGGCGGGAAGTCCATATGCGGCGGGCGAAGCGACTGGCGCGGCACCTTCTCTCGCACCCGCCCACGCAAACTCAGACACGCACACATTTAATGAACATAACGCAAGCATATTATACCCGCTCCAACCCCTAACTCCAAATCATTGCCCGCGTTCCCCTCGTGTGAGAATTCAAGAACACATTTCAACGACAAATTGTAAAGAACACATTCTATAATTTAGATCAACAGCAATTCATCGATCATTCCTCTTTCGACCTAAGATGGCAGCTGAGCCTCTGGGCCGGGATCTTCTTCCGTGAATCAAAGGTGAACTGATCAGAGACGATGCGACGGACGTCGATCGACGCTCGTCGAGAAACACGATGCACGGCTGCCGGAAGAAATATGTCCACCTCCTTTCCGAAAAATACTGAAGTTATATTTTGGTCACGAGAGGCAGGGGGGTTGCGTATAATGGCTCATTCGCGATGCCGATTGCGGGCTGAGGCGACGCACGGACGGGGGCGGGGGCACGACCTGGCAGGAGACGTCACCAACCCCTCATGTGGAAAGGTATACTGTATATAGCAGCAATCCATCATTTAAATCGCACATTTGATTCAGTCGAACGGCACCTTTAGATTCCATTCACTCCAGGATCCAAAAATTGATGGAGCACCGCGGTACGGCCTTTGTCCATCCAGAAGCCTCATTCAACGAGTGAGAATAATGTTGCATCATGGGAACGTATGAATTTTCGTTCAAGAAAGAGACGCGAAAAGAAAAAAATACTCGCCCACACCGACGAATTTGCCTTTTCGGCAGTGAGGAGACCGATTTCGATCCCCTCTCTCCCCCCCCCCCTCAAAACCCATCAATTCTAAATTAATTCCTTAAATAAATTAAATATGAAAAGGAAATCCTGATCCTCATTTGGAAGCACTAATGAGCACGGAACACACCCCCTTTGGTGTGGCAATGCCATACATTCTGTCTGCCGTTATGGCCTCCAGAGGGGCAGAACTGGTCACTTCATCTTCCATCGCAGCCTCCGACAACAGATTCACAGCCATGATAGCATATAAGGGACATGGGAAAATTCATTCATCTATTATTGTTCATAGGAATGAGAAACATTAAATTAACGTGGAGCTCAAATTAACAAATGAAAGAAGACTCGTTCATCTCATTCATCAGAATATTATTGCGTTGGCAATAAAGACAACAAGAAGCAATGTCGCGTTAGCAATACACCAATCGATACAAATTCCTGTACTTTTGGGGAGGAAGGGTATCACTTCTCCGTGGAATATACTCTTAAGGACGCAAAAGGGCTTTCAATGAACCGAGAATTCATTGAATGGCATTGTTGAAGGAGCAAAAAAGGGGCCAGAAAATTCAGTCAGATTATTAGAGAGAGAGTGAGGTTAGTAGAACATCTACAGCTGATGGATTCGAGATAATATAACGGAGAAATCCGACAAAATATAGATAAAAATATTCAAACGTTTGTTTATGCATAAATTGTGCGACGAGTAATAGATGGCAGGAAGGCTGTTCTATGGCTGTTAGGGTTCACTGCGAGAGAATGCGATGGCCCAAGGATATTCGTATGGCAGGCACCCTGGACAATATCGCAGATGCGGGCGCGCAGGGAGGAAGCGTTGAAAACTTCAACCAGCTATTACGTGAGTGTGGACCCCTCGACTTAATGCGAGAGGAACGAACACTTGGGAATTTATTCTCGTCCCGACGCCAGGCGGATGCTGATTGCAAGTTGCAAGTGCTCAATAGAAGGATGCATAAAAGAATCCGAAGGCCAACAACATTATCTATTGTTCCCGAAATAAACTTCGCAGTTCCAGGCTTGACTTTTTGGAACTGAACCATTGCGTAAAGGAAAATGACCATTTGTTAGTTCCGAGTAAAATTAAACCTGGAAAGAGGAATCGACAATTTTTCACTTCTCTTCCCGCAATAATCTCCTGCACTTGCACGCCAAGAGCAAAAAACACTATTTTCCTCTCTACTTATACTTCCTGAATTAATTCTTGTCGGTGAAAACTGTGCAAGGGTGAAAATAAACGAGAGATCATGAAAATGACCGAGAGTATCATTCCAGGATCCGAATAACCGCGATTTGGTCCACGCGGAAGCTCCATGCAAGTGCGATCGCTTAAATCGCGTCTGCGAAGGCGAACGGCGATCTTGGGCCATCGAAGGGTCCGGGTGGCACTTAAGAGAGGACCGGCCGACTCTCGCCACGCCAGACTCGGCAACATTTCGGCGCCGCGGCGCACGGGAAAGTGCGAGCGGTGTGCGAAACAAAAGAGAAAACCCAGGCGCCCTTCCCCCTCCTGGAAGCGAGCAAGTGGCGCCTCTCTCTCTCCGCGAGCACCAGAGTGCGCCACGCCCTCTCGCGACGGTGCGCGCGCCGCACGAGGCATCGAGGATGACCTCTCGAGGGGAGGGAGGGGGCATCGGAGTGGGAGGGGAGGAAGAGGGGGAGGAGGAAGGGGGCGAGGGGGGGTGACAAAATCGCGAGCGCGTCATAGACCTGAGGAGTGCCGTCGTGAAAGTGTGACACACCTTCCCGTTTCGGTCTCCCCTATGACTCCCAGGTAAGCAACCAGATTTGCGAAATATTTCGAAGTCATGAGTGCTTGCAAAAGGAAGAGATACGAGGGCTGTTCAATAAGGCCTTTGGAAAAAATAGAAAAATAAATTATTTCGGGTAGAGTTCGTCAACATCACTTCCTAGAGATCGATACACTTTTCCCAGCGTGTCTCCAACTATTTCAAGTCATCCAAAAAGTAGGATTTCGCAAGTCCATCAAAAAGGGCATCATGTGCGTTGGCGACGACCTCCTCACATTCAAAGCGAATCGTCTTCCGCTGAGCCGTTTTTTTAAATTAGGGCAAAATTCTCAGAATTCTATTCGCCGAATCTGGTGCATACAGTCCATCATTTCCGCCATCGAAACTGCGCAGGTGTTCATCCGTGACTTGTCTTGGTTGAAGAGATATTTTTCTTTGTCAAACGAGAACTTTTTCTTTGATTACTTCGCTCAAATGGTACAATGACTACTCAGAATACTCTCTCCATTTATCACTTGTCCTTTTTGGAAGTAATAGATGTGGATGATTCGAAAAGACCGGTGGCCATCGTCATCTTCGGTGGGTCGATTTCACCGTCTCCGCCTCGCGACGGAGAAGCGCCAAACCAGCCTCCGAATCCCCCGCACCGATGCGTTCATTCTCCACCGAGAGCAAACGAGGCGGCACCATCTTGCCCAGATTTTTCACGCCCACTTTTTCGTAGGGCGAAGTCAAAAAAACTGTACATTCCTTGTGATCTGCCTATCGCCTCAAACATTTCGCGAAATTTTATTCGACAATCACTCAAAAACATATCAAGAATTTGTTCAATCATTTCGGAGGAAGTCACTTCCAATGGATTTCCTAAATAATTGTCTTCATTTATGGGTACACAGCCACGTTTAAGCTCAATTAACCCAATTGTGAACAGTCGAAACACAGGAGCACATGTGCCATGAACTTCATTCAAGGCGCGGCTTTGATCTATTTCTGTTTTACTCCTTATAACTTGAAATGTTTCATCACTTCAAGTAACTTATTTTTCCACTGCAACTCATGTCTCATATTAACGGCGAGAAAATAATACCATGGTATCGGCCTTGATAAATTCCTCTGAAAGTTACACCATTCCCTCCTTCAAAGAGGTAATCCAGAATCCCTCCTCAAAAATAGAATTCGAAAACATACTTACACTCTCAAAACTTCCTCAACTGCGGAAGCCCACCCTCTTTCATTTTGCACCACATACTTCGCTCGCCTAGTGTCTCTGAGAGAATCTTAAAAAACCTCTACCCTATCTACAAAAACCATAATTCCACCATCAACCTTTCTCCGAAATGGCCCTCCGTTACTTTCAAACGTCCCGCCAACTTATCACATCTCTTCCAATCAACTAATCCACCCACTAAACCCCCGCCCCATCTCAAAGCCACTACCATGCCCTGCAACAAAAGTAGATGCAAAACATGCCCTATTTTCAAAACCAGAATCCCATCCCTCTCCCAACCGCTTTCTAACTCTCGCCCACCAATTCCCTAACCCTCATGAACTTACAGAAATGAAGTTTACTTTCTGAAGTGCTAACAATGCCCTGTCTTCTTTATTGGACATTGTACCACACCCCTAAATATTGGAAAAAATAATCACCGAGCCTCATTAAAGAAATCTTCCCTGATTGGGATGCTCCCGAATCCCCAAACACGCCTCCCAACAGAACACTTCCTTTAATAAATGCTATAGTCTATCCATTTCAGTATCCCTCAAACACTGCGACCTTCCACTCAAACTCAAAACAATATAGCAGGCGTTTATCTGGCTTCGAAATTCCTGGAATTACCCAGGTATTAATATTAGACATAAATTACCCCGATCTTTACATATTTTCATCCTCTCTCCTCTCCCAACACCTTCTTTATTAAATTCCAAAGAAACTGCGGGAGATGCCGCAACAGTAACTTTTAACGGAGTCATCCGCTAATGTGCATTTCAATGCAACAATTTCAGAGTGTAAAAATCATTCGCCTTGACTGGGATCCCAGTCAAGGCGAATGATTTTTACACTCTGAAATTATTGCATTGACCTTTATTAATTCAACAATCCTTCTATATCTCCTTCAATACCTTCCCTCCTTAAAGATGCTTCTTGTGTCCTCTCTTCTCATACCCCACTTTGATTACTGTGATGTAGTATACCAAGACCTTTCAGGCGAACTAAAAACCAAACTCCAGAGGACCCATAATTCCTGTGTGCGGTTCATATGTGATTTTAGGAAATACGATCATATTTCCGACTCATTTAATAGAATATCCTGGTTAAAGCTAGAAGGCCGCAGGCATTTACATATTCTTTCACTTTTCTACGGAATACTTTCAAAGCACATACCTAAATATCTATAGAAAAATTTCCTCTTCATCAGCTCAATCAGCAACAGAAATACTAGGGGTAATAATAAACTTCTTGTCCCACCCCATAGCACGGAAATCTATCACAAATCTTTTCATGTTACAGCATGCCGTCTGTGGAACTCTCTCCCAGATGACATAAAAAACTTTTTATCATTTTAGTTTTCAAAACAACATTTAGAACGGGTGCACCCCCGTCTCTCCCACGCCCCTATCCGCACCATGCAACCGCCCACGCTGCAAATGCTGTCATCTTTTAAGACCCTCCCCCTCACTCAGTACCAACTCCCAACCACTCGCCACCTGTACCTCAAAAAATATTATATATCGCCTCTCCTGTAACTTCTGCCCTGCCTTCTACGTGGGCGAATGCACGACCGCACTTTCCCTCCGCATGAATAACCACCGTTATTCCACCAAATCCCCCACCTTTCTTAATTATCCCATCCCTACTCACACCGCTTCCCACAACCAATCTTTTGACGACTGCTTCTCTGTTTCGGTGATTGAAATCCTTCCCAAATCTGCGAGTATAATAGAGGTGAGAACCCGCGAGATGGCACATATCTGGGTGGCCCAATCATTCAAACCGCCCGGGCTGAACCAAGCCCACTGAATGCATCAATTGGCTGCCTACATATCCCCCCCACCCCCTTGTTCATTTCCTATTGGCCCCTTTACCTCTCCTTCCCCCACCTCTCCCCCGCACATCCTCTCCGCTCTTCCCCGAGAACGCCATTCTGAAGACGACAGCCGTGCTGTCGAAACGTAAAATAACAAATTGTGAGTGTCCTTTCTTTGTGTCTCTATATTCTAAAAATCTACATCTGTGTTTATATATATATATATATATATATATATATATATATATATATATATATATATTTTTTTTTTTTTAAGGTGATCCGCCGGTTAAGGTAGGTTTTTGGATGATCACAACTAACAAATAAATATTTTACTACTCCTAACAAAGCCTAAAATCTAGCACCCCACTCTACATCAGGTCCCTCTTCATCTCTGAGTACCTTCTTCCTCCCTTCATCCCGTCCAACATAATACCTAACTTGTTTCTTCCCTTTCCTCGTCTGCCTAACATTCTCCCCTCTATTACAGTTTTCAACATCCCACTGCATAGAATGTACTGCGTAGAATATATATATATATATATATATATATATATATATATATATATATATATATATATATATAATTGCGGTAGTCCAAGGGTAGAGCGCTGGACTACTGACCGGATGGTCCCGATTTCGATTTCCGGGCAAACGTCTCTGAGTACCTGAAGCTCCACCCAGGCTATGTGATTTTCCGTGTACCAGATCCTCCTGGGAAACCATAACCGGCACAGGGAAAGGAAATGGTCCCCCTTCCCTGACGCGTAAATTTCACCCGCCGTCGGGCTTGGTTCTATGGAAACTTAATCATCACCTATCAAACTGACCTTAGGGTTGAATACTGTGTTTATCGTTATATATGCATATGTGTGTGTATATATATTATATATATATATATATATATATATATATATATATATATATATATACATATATGTTTATATAGATATTTACATATTTATATTATAGGAAAGTAATATATGCAGAATGCGAGCGATAACAGATAACAGCGAAATTTCCTTACATCGCAGTTTATCACAGCCTTCATAGTGATTGGAAAACGGTTAATGTAGCACCAATAATTAAAAACAGAGACAAGGAGGAACCGAGCAACGACAGACCTATGTCCAAAAAATCCACATCGTTAGGCTAATTGATAGTTGCAACTCCGATAATCATGAATTATCGATGAAAAACCAGCACGTTTTCAAAATGGTAAATGCAACCAGAATTAACTTCCGCTTTTTGTTCACGCTATCCATAACTCGGGAGAGAGCAGTGTCCCAGGGAATGCGGTTGTTACAAATTTAAAAAATTCTTTCGGTGGAGTAACATAAGCACAACGAACCACTCGCAAAGCTAGAAATCTTGGTATGGATAAAAGTATCTTCTGCCGGAGCCATGACGTTTTGAATGCTCGGGTACATAAGGTAGCCATAGTTGGCGTGACGTTTGTTTGCCGACGATGCTGTGGTTTACCGAGGTATGCGTAGTCCTGAGGTATAAGAAGCTTTATCAGATGACCTTGATGCTATTCAACGCTAGTGGGACACTTGGCAATTAGAATCAAACATGAAAATTTGCGTATTGATAAATTTTGGAAAATAGCAATTCCCACCCGAACGCCTATGGTATCGGGAACTCCGAAATGGAGTAGGTAAACTCAATTAAATACTCGGGCGTTACCCTCAATCACGACCTCCCCAGGGTGACATCTACATTATCCGGGATTTGTGCTCCATTGACACTTTAAATTTTTGTTCAGGCACGAGAGCCGACGAATTTCGCTGGGCTGGAGGGAGGAGAGGGGCGGGGATTGAGTGGAGCACGTCGAATGGACTCCCCCGTGATGCTCCGCTAGGAATGGAAGAAGTGGGCACCGCTTGCCCGGGCATGGGCGGAGGGCGCTGATGCGAGGCTTATCAGTGCATGGACCATTGAGGGCAGAGGGAGAGGTCTCTTGTGAAGGGGTCCGGTCACGAGTCGTGCGGAAATGTGGTCGAAGCGTCTCTCAAGACGAGGTAAAATAAGTAGTAGTCTCAAAACAGACTGACAACTGCGAAAGCCTCAAGAAAAGAAACGAGCGAGAGAGAAATATGCGAAGAGGGATTAACGTGGACGGACATCATGTGTCCTCAAATAACTCAAAGTGGAACGTTTTCACTTTGCTTACCACGAAAAAGGTTCAAAGACCTCAAGGTTATCGAAACTCTTTCATCAGAATCACTAATATTCTCAATAAATGTTAGTTCAAGGTTCTCTATGTGTATCCTTCTTCAATCCTGAGCGTTTTTACAAGTAAAAAATACACAAATTGCCTGAAATAAAGTAGAAATAGGCACATAATTAAAATATACAATATACAAAAAAATTCAAAATCTTGGAAAACTCAAAAGTTCATTTGCAAAATATAAAATTTTCGCGAATGAAATATTGCATGCGCATACGATAAGCAAATTTCAGGGACTCGAAAAATGGCCAAAAATGGAGCAAAAAGCGAGGTATCATAATTAACTGCTGAATTGGGTGGTACTGTTTTAAGGAGCTAGAGAAGCGGGCGGGTAACAAACGGCTTCTCCTGGACGAAGGAAGCTGCACTTGCCCCGGGGGGGGGGGCGAGGCGGATTGATCCAGCCCCTATTACGCACGAGGACGAAGGGGAGGGCGGAGAAGGGAGGGGGTGGAGCGAGGCCAAGGGTCAAGGCAGGCGACCAGGGGGTGGGGGTCGGAGGAGATAAAAGGAAGAGGGGGCCCGTGGGGGGCGCCGGGGCAAATGAGATTCTCGGCGTCCCAACAACGCCCATCCTCCCCCACTTCCCTTCCATTCAATTTCCTTCGCTGTCGCGTTCGCCATTTCTGGTGACTGGCAATATATCCTGAGCCGGGAAATCTTCTCTTTTCAAGGAAAAACACAGGCCACACGAGGGCCGCCCCTCCCAGCACGCCCGTCTACGCGATTCATCCATCGATGGCCCGTGGGCTGATCCTGAGGTCATCTGAGGAGGGGCTACCCCTCGCCGCGAAGGACACCAGGCGCCGAGAGACCGCGATTGCATCCCCCGAGGTGCGTTCCATTGCACACCGCCCCGGCGCTCGGACCCCCACGCACACCCAGTCCACCAACGCTGGCGGTCTTCCTCCGCAGTTGCACACACGAGCCCTGAACGCCGTTCACTTGCCCGGTCGGTTAATACAGTCTCATTGCAGGAAACTCGTATCTTTATGTCACTAATCTATTTCATGCATCACTGCTCTTTCTCATTTCTTTCGGAAACATTAATACGTGGCTTTCTTCGTTATTTCCTGATCCGCTGACTCCTAGCATCACACGCCTAGAGAGGGTGCCTTCGGGGGGCTTCCATCAGCAAGGGGGGGGGGATCGGAGCGGCGGCAGACATGAGCGCAGGCAACCACCGAGAAGGAACGAAGAGTCGGCTTCGAGGGCTGTCGCAAAACAATCCTCAGATTGATGGGCTAAGATAAGAAGGAAAGCCAAAACGCCGGCCGAGTGAGTAATTAATCGCGAGGATTTGGGGTAAATGAGAAAGATGAAGGGGAGTGGCCTCGAGGCGGGGGTGGGGCGTGAAGGGAGGGAGGGAGTGCGTCGCATTCCAGGGAAGAGGAGGGGGAGCGATGACCGTGACTGCGGATCCTGTCGCCCGATGGATATAGAATCGATTGGCCGATCGAGAAACGGTCTGCATCCATCTCCATGACGAAGGAGCGCATCCATCCCGTGACTTGGGTCTGCACTGAGGCTGCACGCGCACCAGGGCCGCCTCGAATGCGCACTCCGTCCGCGGGTCTTCGCTCTCGGAGATGAGACGCTGTTCCGCGGCCGCCTCTTCTCTGCCCTCACGGTCGCCAAGAATCAATGCAGCCAATGGCCTCGACGCAATCTGACTTGTTTAAGTCTCACCATGTGGAAAGCGATGGACCATACAATCCCCAGTTCAAGTCTCGAGCACGCTTCTCAGGGAGAAGAAAGACACTTGAAATCATTCAAAACAACGTCATGCAATAGAGGAAAATGCCGAGGAACGACATGAGCGGTGCGAATTAGTAGCGGTAATGAGTTCTAAATTACGGTCCCTTTTAGATCGCGTCATCAGCGGTCGATCCGTCCCCTCTACGACCTTTCGTGGGCCCATAAAAGGACAAATGTAGCCAAAGGTATGAAAACACGAACCGCGTGAGCACAATGCGAGGGGCAATCAGGAGGTCTGAAAGAAATGCAACGCGGGAAACAGCGACGCCCTCGAGAGAGGAAGGTCCCTGGGAGGAAACGAAGCGAGGAGTCGCAGGGGGACTCAAAGGGATTGGCAACACCCTCATTCGCAGTTTGACAGGCGGCAAGTGATCGACGGATACACAGCCAAAGGTGAAACGACGGGTATTTGCTTCGGTCGATCGGTTCATTTCTGAAATTACAATCTCAATTACCCAAAATGATAAACCGTTGGCAAATATGAACCGTTTCGTAAGAAAGGGTGATTCGCTTAGATGAATATCAATCGGGCAGGACTGAAGGGGTCGATGGGCCACGAGTCTTCGAGGAGAAGGAATCCCATATGCAACCAACCTCTTCAGCATACACCACCACAATCCTCCTGAGGATGCGGCGAGCGGACGACACAGAGGTCGCTGCAGTGGCTGTAGACACCAGAACAAAAGCGTTCCCAAAACGAGGAGGGCGATGAATTTCGCTGGAATTGCCGCGATCCATTCGGCAATCCCCACGCCCTTCGGAGTCGGACAAACATCTTGGGCGCGCGCGAGGCGAGAGGGCGTTTCGTGGTGCACGGGCCACCCGGCACGTTGTTCCCTAACAAGGAGCCGAGGGAAAGGGGGCAGCGGGAAAGGCCCCGCCAAGTGGCTGTTACAAGTGGCAGGGGGGGGGGAGGCTCCCTCCTTTAGAGTCAAGGCAGCCCGTTAGCGACGCGGCAATGGATCAATTTGCCACGAGGGAAGGTGGCGCTCGTTGGCTTCCCGCCGGTGCTGCACGCCGCGAGGGGTGGGTCGTGAAAGGGGGGAGGATTTGCATAATAAACCCCCTGATAAAGTGTTCCCGTGCCTCGAAATATAAATAGCGTGTTGATTGGGAATGGCAGATAAGGAGAGGGGAAGGGTGCCTTGTCTTGAGGGGCGGGAGGGGACTCCGCCGCCCCTCTCTCTCATCTGTATGCAGGCAGGTGAGCAGGGGACTCCACCCCCACCCCCCTTCCATCCTTCCGTGGCTGCGGAATGAGAATAAGATGCCCTTCTTCCATCTCAGCCACAATTTCTCTCGCAATACAAGAAGTGTACGTGAAAACGTGTATATATATATATGTATAATTTATATATATATATATATATATATATATATATATATATATATATATATATATATATATATATATATATATATATATATAATATATATATATGTGTGTGTATATGAATATATACGTGTGTATATATATACACGTATACACACACACACAAATGAATGTACGTATTGATACATACAGTATACATTACTTTGGCCGACTTGAACAAACTTTTCTCTCCCAACATACCCTGAAATACTTATTTTGGCTTACATGCACACAAGTCTAACATAGTAGTCATATCTATGTATGAGTCTTCTGGCCAAATTACTCCCTCATAAATGCTACGAATTAATCCATAAAACTCTTCCATGATTTCCTAAACATTTAAGTAGTTCCGTGGGAATGTTGCCCCACGTCCCTAATTGATTTCATTTTCCTTAATGCCCTTTCTATTACAACGTCGGGTATGCGTGGACCTAATCTACCTTCGTCTACGTCATATCCTCCTTCTATGTCTAAGCTAGTTGCCCTAATTTACTTGTCATGCAGTTCTCCTCTATATTCCTTCCACCTCTCTTGTATCTTTTCTATATTGAATAATATTTTTCCTGACTTATGTTTGAATGTTAGAATCAATTTTTCCTTCCTACTTCCTGACAGGGTTTAACCTTCCAGCATAGCCCACTAATTTCACCGCTTGAGACTCGGCACACTTCCCTTAGCCTCGCACTGGGTCCCCCACAACGCTTCGTTTCTTCCTTCGTCACCCGCCTCCGTTCATTATTTAACTCCATGTACTTCCTCCTCCCCGTCTCTTAGTTCAAATGCTTCCACTCCCTTCCCTCCTCTAGTTTTGTGATCATTTCGTCCGTTATACATGATTCCCTGGTCTTCTTCCTTTAGTTTGGTCCGACGCATTCGATATCGTTTTTTGCGATGCACACGTATTTGCCCCACATTCGCTCCGCAGTGCCCCGCCCCCTTCTCTCAACCATGACTTTCGTCAACAGCCAGCTCACACTCTTTCCTTTTCAATGCACTTGATGCCCCTATGTTTCATTTACAAACCCTTCTTCATACTTAAGGATTCAATGTCGTGAGTGTGTAAATATATATAAAAATTATACATACATAATTAATAATCTCATACAATAATTTCAACACCCAAGCTTTATCTCACATTTCAACAAGTTAAATTTTTCCCCGGTCCATGCTCGGTTCTCGTTTTTTATTGTTATGCTGTTAATGTCTTTTGTCCTGTTTCATGTTTGTTATAATTTTCACTGTAAATTGGTACTACTGCTGTATGTGAATAACGTTTAAATATATATATATATATATACATATATTATTAATAATTATACATATATATATACATATATTTCACAAATTCACACATCAAAGTAGGGGGGGCCAGTTCCTTTCCCTATGCCGGTTATGGTTTCCCAGGAAGACCTGATACCCGAAAAATCACTTCAGCTTGGGTGGTGCTGCAGGTGCCCGGAGTGCCCTGCGCGGGAATCGAACTCCGGTCAGCATTTCAACGCTCTACCCCCTGGACTACCGCGACCCGCACTTTTTAGAACGATATATACATACATATATACTATATTATTGATAGAACAATGGTGGTGTTTGTCTTCGTGTTCTGTGCCATCTACATTGCTGAGACAGTTTTTAAATATTCTTCCCCATAACTATTGATAAGTTAACAACTGAATCGTTTGCATGAAAGGTATCCAGCAATTCGGCCCGGCCGACTTTGGTTTCGCCTCCGGCATCGTGAAAGGAAGGTCTTCCGCGGTCGGCATTTCACGAAATCCTTGCAAAGAGCCGACGGCAGCAGCAGAAAAGTAAAAGAAGAATAAGATCAAAGTAGTTAGAATAGGAACGTGGAATGTTAGGACAATGATGAGGACTGGATAATTGGAAAATATTAAGCGAGAGATGGAAAGGGGAAACAGATATTTTAGGTCTATGCGAGGTGAGATGGAAGGATAGCGGGGACTACTGGAGTGATAATTACAGAATAATATGCAGCAGCGGTGACGAGAGCCAACGAGGGATTGCTATAATATTAAAGAAAGAGATAGAAATAAGTGTAGTCAACATAGAACAAACAACGGATAGAGTTTAACTAGTAGAGATAAAAGGAGAACCGACGAACTTGGTCACTGTACAGGTGTACATGCCACCGAGCAATCACAATGAGGAAGGAGTCGATGGGATATACGATCCGTTAGAGGACATAATTGCGTGTGTTCCCGCAGGGAAACATTTCACAGCGATGGGGATTGGAATGCGCGCTTTACCGGGAACATAATGCGAATCCTGATCATAATTTAGTACTAATGAAAAATAGCGTTCAATTCAAAAAGATAAAACAATTAATACTTTTTCAGAAATATAATGTACAGCATACACAATGGAGGAGTACCAGTGTATTGGGGAGGAGAACATGAATGAGGAAATTACGTGCATTATAGGAATATCCTTCTTGGCCTTCTTGCTTTCTCGTATGATTTGGTTCCTCAACTTTTTATAAATGATTTCCTTAGCGCCATTTTTGGATCCTTTCATTTCCCTCTTACCTCCTTAAGTTGTTTTAGTTCGAGCTCTTGTCTATGGTCCCATTAATTTCGCCGAATTTATGAGGGAGGACTGGAGGATGATGAGGAATGGGCTGTAGATGGCAATGATGGATGGAAGGAGGGATACGGCCAGGATTCGAACTCACGACTGGCGGTTCAACTGGGAGCACGAGCATACCGATCCGATCTGGGACAATGAGAGGCTGCAATGGGACGGACACCCGTCGCCCACTCCGAAGCCCACGACAGCCCTCCACCGTGGACTCGGGAGCACTTCATTCGGGGGGCGAGCGGGTCCCTGGTGACTCGGGAACCGAAGGCAGGTGGGCGGCCCACTTCCTCACTCAATCAGAGCCAGCGACGTCTCCTTCCCTCTCACTCTCGCTCCATCGATATTGTGATAGCCCATCTAATAAACTACGGCGAAACGATCCCGCCCGCCCCCCAGTCACGAGCGCCTTCCGCTATTACGACTTCGGCCAACGACAAAGCCAGCCTTATCAGCAGCCAGCCCTCCCTCCCTCCGGTGCGGCGGCACCGCAATGGGGGGGGGGGTCGCAGGGGTGGCGGGGGCGAAATATTCCGCGGGGGTTGTTGCGGCGTGGAGTGGGGTTCATGGGGTGGGTGGGCCCGCGAGAAGGAATTCTGGGGAAGAGGCAAATTGCCAACCGCCGCCGCGAACGCCCCTTCCCCCCCCCCCCCTTTAATTACATTTTATGAGGCGTCGCCCCCTCCCCCTCGTCACCTCCCCACGCATCCCGCCGACGCATCGCCGCTGACGCGGGGGAGCGGGCCCCCGGAAGGAGAAACTCGGGGAGGCAAATTGAGCCGCCCGGCACTCCTTCCTTTTCCATCCCTCTGGGTTAGACCCAGGAAGTGCCCTCAAACAATTCACACAAGCACACCGCAAGGAATAAAGAACTCCAACTCATCGGTCGCTTACAAACGTAATCGGCGCTCGACTTCAAGGTCTCCGTCTTAATTATCGCACCGCTTGGTCCTCGGGTATTTGTATATTCGAGGCATTGCGGCTTCGTTTGGATTGGTGAGGGAAAGAAAGTGTTCCAGCGCGGGTGTCAATCCAGAAAACACGAAGATGAAATACTCGATAATGGTCCGCCATAATCGAGGCATACGCATTTCAGGTACTGAAGTTATTTCAAAGTGGGAATCGGGCAGTCCCCAGCGATTACTACTTACTCGTAGGCATCGCGAGAACTTCCTTTTTCTTCGGCCTGCATTAATTTTTCTTCAGTTATTCGGTAACCTCTTCCTGCCTTCACTCTGCATGAACGCCTGCCCACCCTTCTCGTTCGTCCGTCCTCCCCCCCCCCTCGTGCCTTCGACATCCAGACCCTCTCCCTCCCTCTTTAATGCTTAACCTACCCTTATGAATACTTGAGAATCTCCTTGCCTACGTTTTCTCGTGGCCACTCCTCACCCCATTACTCTTTTCATCGTTCCCGTGAAGCGCCCAGTAATATCCGAGGCTCTCTGACACTCTATCATTTGGTCTTCTGCAAACCCAACTCACTTAACCATCTTTCATCACCAGCTGCAGACATTTTCATGCCTATTTTTGGATAATTTCTTCGACACATGTAAAAGTGTTTGGAAATGCGATGAAAACAGTTTTAGTGCATTATAATGAGTATTCATTTGGTCCATCATTGTTAAATCATTTGTCAAAGAGGTCGGAAATGAGAGAAAAAGTAAGGATTGCTCAGTTGAGTTCCAAGGTGATTCGGATGAATGCCTCCCACTTCCCGCGGGGTGGTCTCGCCGACCTTCGCCACGAGGATGCAAAACCCGCTCCGCCCCCCCGCGGCCTTGTTCGGATCGCTCAAAAGGGAAAAGTTAACCTTTGGGCGACTGCGATCGGAACAGACCTCATAGGATTAGTTCATTGTCACGACCGCACCCTATCACTGACGGTTTCCAACAAAATACTCACCGCAACCACTCCGCGGCTTGTGGTTGTTCATGGCTGTGGAAAGGAGTGTTCCCGCGGCCCCCGCGTTGATTGCCCCGGGGCTTGGGGGCGCCGGGGTGGGGCGGGGGACAAGTCTTCAAGGGGGACGGGGGAGGGCGACGGCGAGGGGATCTTAAAATTTTACGGCACTCAAAACATGCGCGGGTAGGGGAGAAGGGGGGGTGCGGGGAAGCGGAGGGTGGGAGACAGCGCCATAAGGATCTCGGGATGTTGTGGGCGTGGGGGGGGGGGGGAGGTGGGGGGGAAGAAATTTCGGTGCAGCCCATCTCGTCCCTCCAGTCGCGCTCTCTCTCATTACGATTTCATGGCCCATTGGGGGGAGGGGAGGGCGACGGCGGGCGCCCTCTCGCCTTTAAAACGCCTCCTTCATAATTAACACAAATCAACCAGTCGTTTGGTTTCAATTAACGAGACGACAACGCCTCGGGTTCCTTCCTCCCTTCAGACATGAGTCGAGGGGAAGGGTGTGGGGCGGGGGAGCGGGGGGGAGGGGAATGGGGGTGTGGGGCGGGCGGGGGAGAGAGAGAGCGGTGCAGCCAGCGTTGAATGAGCAGAGAAGTGGATTCGAGGGTGTACTACATATTTGGGTACATACGATCCGAGGAAGTGCCCGTAGTCGCAGTGCAGGAGATACCTCAGGCAATTTCAGGGCAGTCGGACACTCCGGGGGTTCTTCCTTACCTGCAGGAAAACAAAAGTAATGTCAACGAAGGCAGAAGGGAGCATGCACAACAGAAAGAATTAGATTGCCCTGTTTATTCCAACGATAAGGCAGCGTTGAAAATGAAGCCAAATGACAAGGTGAACCTTGGGGTAAACTATTATGGACAATGGAATCAAAACGAAATTCAGAATAATTTCATTAAATATTTTGTCCACGATATTTTTTCCTTTATTGCTCAGCTTTAACTCAAACACTGCGCAAGGCGCATGCGTAGAACTGCGCCCTATATCATGCTGAAATGTCCATAAGACGGGTAAGAGGGCATTCACCGGAAATCAAAATGGACCTCCGGTGGAGCACTCGACGGACTCGCCGAGTGAATGTCATTACTTCCCGTTGCCATGGCCACGGTCCAAGATGTGGCAGATATCTTATTCAGCTGATTAGTGCGTTCGCTATCTAACACGATGAGGGTAAGTGGATGTCCGATGGATTAGTGACCAGGAGTTACGTGTGAGGGGCCGGGGAGGCGCTAGGACGGGAGGAACACCCCAGATTTCTGTAATGCTAAGGATTGGATGCCAGAGGTAACTTCTGACGACTCCAACTCCGCCCCCCCCCCTTCCCGCCACACCACACCTATACCGAAAAGCAAGCCGAGAAGTCAAACAAGAACTACTTCAGCACTAATATGTATTTATTTTTCATCATTCCCTCGAAAATTTCACTATAATAACCTTATGGTAAATTTTAACATTTACGACAAGGTGGAATTTTGGACCTCTGACCTTTTCGTGACACTTGACATTTATCTATAACCTCTGAAATAAATTTGCCCTTCTCCACTGAAGAGATGGGCGGGCATCCAATGCCTCAGAAAAGTAGATCACTTGAAGTGAACTGATATTCGGAGTTGTCCTACTCCAAAAGGGACTTCATTACAAATTAACTCCCACTCCCCCGCCCCCCCCTCCGTCTCCCACTTTGACTCAATCACCCGACTCCCCACCCACTTTACGACACCCCCCGCCCCTTTTTGCACTACTTGCTTAACATTCCCTCCTCCTAAATCTCCTCCCACCACTTCTATGTGTGTCTGTCTGGTGTGTGGCAAACAATATATATATATATATATATATATATATATATATATATATATATATATATATATATATATATATATATATATATATATATATATATATATAAACCATACACACAGTAATAACCCCAAGGTCGGTTTAGTAGGTGACGGTAGAGATCACCCAGTAATAAGCCCTATACGGCGTGTGAAATTCACACATCAAGGTAGGGGGGCCAGTTCCTTTCCCTGTGCCGGTTATGGTTTCCCAGGAAGATATGGTACCCGAAAAATCACAAAGCTTGGGTAAGCTACAGGTGCCCAGAGTGCCTTGCCCGGGACTTGAACCCGGGACCCTCCGGTCAGTCTAGTCCAACGCTCTACCACCTGGACTACCGCGACCCATATATATATATATATATATATATATATATATATATATATATATATACTCATATATACAGAAACATATATAAGGAAAAGGGATAGGAACACGTATAAAGACGAACACAATAGAGGTGGGGAAGGCGGAATCGAACGGATCACAAGAGTAAAAATATTTCCTCAACCGGGACTCGAACACCGGATCTTTCCACTTGCCGGGCGGATGCTCTTAACCACTTGAGCTATCGAGGATATGTAATTTAACCTGAGATCCGTGGGTCTTATATGTCGCTGTTTGTGTATGTTTACTCTTGTGATCCGTTCGATTCCGCCTACCCCACCTCTATTGTGTTCGTCCTTTATACGTGTTCCTATCCCTTTTCCTTATATATGTTTCTGTATATATGAGTATTTATTCGCCGTTTGGCGGGATTTCGTGTTTGAATGTGTATATGTGTATATATATATATATATATATATATATATATATATATATATATATATATATATAGATGATTTCGTCGACGTAACACGGAAGTGCCGAATAGTACATTAGAAAGTAACAAACAATATAGAAACACAAAAAGATCGCTCACACGTTATTTCTTGATAATTTCGACGGAATTCTGCTCCGTTTTCATCGGAAGATAGAGCTTAAGATAGAGCAGTCACTTACTTCTATTAATTCTAATCTATTACTTCTCTATCTTCCGATGAAGACGGAGGATTACACGCGCTGTCTAATGTACTATATATATATATATATATATATATATATATATATATATATATATATATATATATATATATATATATATATATATATATGTATATGTATATGTATATATATATATATGTATATATGTGTGTATATATATGTATATATATATGTATATGTATATATGTGTGTATATATATATATGTGCATATATATATGTATATATATATATATATGTATATATATATATATATATATATAATGGGCTGACACAATATTACACAAATAGAAAAGAATAGCAACATTTAAAATAACACTCACACGGTAAATTGTCCGAGCTTTCGGCCCTCTCAGAGGCCTTCTTCAAGTGAGAGTCTCACTGGAATATAATACGAGCTCCCTCCCTCCGTATCTTTCCGTCTTCCGTTGTCAACCCACTAATGCATGAATTTTCCCATCGACCTCATTTCCGACTTCGACTCGTTTTCAACTATATCAACAACATCGCAGTCAACCCAAAATAGGCATCAACACGTGAGGATGGAGCTCACAATATCTGCGCGGACTGCCAAACACAAAGGTTAAATCGGAAGATCCTTCTTTCCCGTTCGCCGCCTTCGGTTTTCCGGAAAGATCCGGAGGTGGCGAGAAGTCAGCCCGCCGGCAGGTTCGGTCAAGAGGCGAGTGGCGTTGTGGGCTTCAATCGGAGGCGGTCACGCGACACGGTCCTCTTCATCCAATTTCCAATTACGGTCCGTCAGTCCTTCCCTTGTCAATGCGGCATGGTTCGTTTCCCCCTCACTACAAAGTCACTCAAGAAGGTCGGTTATTCTTCGCCGTGTTCTAGGAGAGTCTCAAATCAAAGTGATTTCGACGACACGCGGAAGCCTGCGGTCCCGCCAGCTCAAATGGCTAAGGGTCCCCTAGCTGGGTGGGGGTGCGAAGGAACCGCTCCACCACGGCACGGGCGACACCCGTGCATGTCCGGCTTCCTTCCAGCCCTTCCGTGCGACCCCCATGGACCAATTCGCGAGAAGTGCCCTCCGCCGCGAAACCACTCCCTCGCCGCACCGCCCGCCGCCCCCACACGAACCCCGCTCGCCAGACGCGAGTGGCACACAACACGTGCGGCGCGGCAAGTGGTCACTTCCCGCGCGAGGTGAGCGGTTGGCGGCACCCACCCGCGGGCGAGGGTGCGAGTGGGTGCCGGGGAGGAATGGTTCCCGAGGGTGGGCGGGCGGCCCACTCACGCACCCGCACCATTGGGGGGGGGGGGGAAGGGGAACCGCGAGCGGCCGCCGAGCAGCGCTGCCAACCTGCCGCAAAAAGCCCAGTTGCTCCGAGCAGTTGGCGGGAGGAAGGCGACGGGTGGTACGCGTGGTGGGGAAGGGGGCAATTACGGGAATAGGGCTTTGGGCCCTTCTGCTTCGAGGTCACTGCTTATGTGAGGAATTATTCATGACATTTAATTCAATGATATGTGGCGTGAAACTCTCGGAAGAGGTAAGAACTCCGAGACCTTTTTCTTCGACCGGCCTGAGAAAACAAAATACGGATGGAAATATTTACAGAGAGAGAAAACAAGTGGGTGTGAAATTTTTGGACGATAATATTATTTTTCATTTTCATTATTTTTTAGTGCTCTGCAAGTCCCCGCTAGGGTGTGTGGCAGGGGGGTGAATACACCCTAATTTTGCCCCGAATATGATCCTACTGCAGTCGGACAGTATTATTCTTAAACCCTTATCGTAGTAGTAGTAGGTTTTATGCGAGGCGACCGACAGCTAAGGTCATTTGCGCCATGACGGATGGTTGGGAAAGAGTGAAGAGAAACCCGGCTCGTGTCGAAAGGCGCCAAGGGGCCCGCAGCTTAACGTCCCATCCGACGGACGGCGTAATGACCCAAAGTGCCCTTCTCAAAGCACCTTAAGTAGGGATCGAGATACCTCTGAAAAATATTCAAAACCGTCGGTATTTGAACCCGGGTCCTAAGGGTGGGAACCATGTACGTTAACCACCGCACCATACCGATGAAAAAAAGTTTCTTATATGTACCTCTACTAAATCTCTTCCTTAATCTTAATTACATGTTCTACACTTATTATCGATAACATGAAACTCATAAAATGCAAAACAGGAGATGGAGAGAGGAAATGTAGACGTTTGAGAGCCGGTGAGATGGAAGGATCCCCGCCGGATGACTGGAGAGACAGGTGTGAACAACGGAAGACTAAATAACGTTGCAGGTCCCACTGGAATTTTTATTTCCCACGGCAGCGGACTCGGATCACAATTTAGCAGTCATGGAGTGGATTCAAAGATATGAGATACGGGAGGTGGGTTTGGAAATGGAATTTAGAAGCATTAACAAGGGAGGAGTAGGCCGTGGAGAAAGTCATAAGTGAGGAAAAGAAAGGCTTGGTACACTATTAGGGAACTTGAAATATATCAAAAAATGGATAAGGAAGGACTCAAAAAACTCTACAGAAACGATGAGAAGGTCATGGATTAGAGAAGAGATGACTTTAGAAATAGAAGTCGGGATGCAATGGGAGATTTCAAACGCAGAGTTAGGACGAGGGAAATATCCAAGACTTGAATAAACTTGGGCGGGTAACAAATAAAGAGAAAGGAGTGCAGTGGAGGACGCAGTGCGAGGACATGGAGAGTGTGCAAAGAAAGAGGGAATTCGGTGAATTGCAAAGAGGGGAAATGAGATGCAAGAGAGAGCGAAAAGAAAATTAGTACAAACAAACAAAGATGAGTCAGAAAACTACCAATTGAATTTTGCCAGAATCAAAAGATGCGATAAAAGTATATTTAGACACTTAGTGGCAAAGACATTTGGTCAGCAAACTTGGACGAAGAAAAAGAATATGACGTAAGTGAGGCGAGCCCAGTCCCGGGCATACTTGGTGGCGAGATACGTCAAAAGGGAAGTGATGGGCCGCCGTGGGTGCAGGTGGGATATTCCCGCGCCTTTATTGAAAGAAGCATTTAGGAAATGTAGGGAGGAAGACTCTTTTCAGACTATATTGTAGTATTTACGAGAGAGGAGTTTGCCAGGAAAATCAGTGTTATTTCGCAACCATAAAAATCAGGACAGCTAGATGTAAGGTGTATATATATATTGGCTAATTTGATTTCGCGCGCGGCTAAAGTCAGCCAAGGGTTGGTAATATCACCAGGTTTGTCAAATATTTTTACGATGAGAAGATGAGTGTGATAGGCATTTCAGAGGAATTATGATGGCAGCCGATGAGAACAAGCGAGACTTGGACTCTTAGTTTGGTTCTGGACACACGAGGTTAAGAAGACACAAAGGGAATTATTGCGGCCCCACACTACATAGGTAGAGGGGACCACAAAGGCAAGATAAGGAACATAAACTGCAATGCATATGGGTAGAAATAATCTCCATCCCAGAAATCAGGAATCATAACATTAAGAACTCCAAGTAATTATAGACATGGTAAAGACATTCGATTTATAAGTGAGGATAAGGTTAAACACTGCGTAGACATCTGGAACATTCGAAGATGCACGTGTATACGTGTATATATACATACATATATATACATACATACATCTATATATATATGTATATATACGAGGGTCATCCGGAAAGTAGTACCCGTTCGTGAAATAAAGACACAAAAGTAAATATTAACAAACATAAAAAATTTTATTTGAAAGAGGATACTTTAAACTACTTCTCAACATAATCTCCAAGCAAATTAAGGCATTTGTCATAACGTGTGACAAGTTTCTGTATTCCTGCTGCATAGTCCTTCGCCGCCAGCTCATTGAGATACGCGAGGGACCCATCTTGCACAAATTTTTGCATAATGCAGATGGTGTTTAACAATTTCATGAACAATTGTTCGAGAAACATTGGGAAAATGCTCACAGATGTCATCAATTGTGACGCGCCGATCGTTCCTCACGAATTCGTCAACTGAGCTCACCAGTTGGTCTGTAATGACAGACGGTCTCTCCGAACGCTCATCGTCGTGTGTGTTCCCCCTCCCCATGTTGAAGTTGCGACACCACCGCCGAACAGACGACTCGTCCATTACATTGTCTCCATACACCTCCTTTAATTGGCGATGAATATCACATGGGCGAACGTTTCTTGCATCGAGGAATTTAATCACTGCCCTCACTTCACAACTGGCGGCGTTCTCAATTTTTTTAAACATTGGAAACAATCACAGAAACAACACAGGCAATGCTAGCGTCACGCAACTTGGCTCAGAGAAGGCAGACAAGCCACTGAAGCTATCTGACCTCGTCCAGCGGCTACTCGCGTCGTCAGCACTTCATGCGGCACGAACGGGTACTACTTTCCGGATGACCCTCGTATATGTATATATGTATGTGTATATATATATATATATATGTTATAAATATATTATATTTCTATTATATTTATATTATATATATATTTATATATATCGATATGGGCTGATTCTTAGTATCTATGAGGAAGGAATCTGGCCGGAAGACTTTGTGAGATCAGTGTTAGTTCCTATTCCAAAAAGGGTAAAAGCTACATCATGGGAGGACTACAGGACAATAAGTTTGATATCCCACGCAGCTAAAGTTGTTCTCAGGATCATAAACAAAAGCATAGAGAGTAGGGCAAATGATTACTTAGGGGATGATCAGCTTGGGGTTAGGAAGGGGAGAGGTACGCGTGATGCCATTGCAGTAATGAGATTATTAATCGAGAGGAATATAGAACACAATCAGGAGGTATTTGCCTGTTTCGTAGATTTCGAAAAAGCGTTTGATAGAGTGACTTGGGAAAAACTAATGAGTAATTGCAGAAAATAGGAATAGATTGGAGGGAAAGGAGGCTAATTCGCAACCTGTACATGTCTGAGACTGCTCAGGTACGAGTGGGAAACGGGGAGTCCGGATAGGCAGTGTTAGGAAGATGTGTAAGGCAGGGTTGGCCATTATCACCGATGCTGTTCAACCTGTATGCAGAGGAAATGATGAAAGAGGCATGGGAAGAACTCGAGGTAGGAATGAAAGTGGGCGGGGAATTCGTAAAATCAGTTAGGTTCGCTGATGACCAAGCTTTAGTTTGTCAGTCAGTCAAAGTTTTCAAGCATTGCTGAGTGAATTGGAAATTCAGTGCGACAGGTATGGGATGAGAATCAATATTAATAAAACAAAGGTTATGCGATTTTCTAGAAAGAAAAAGGCTAAGCTTAACATTAAAATAGGAGGGCAAAAACCAGAGCAGGTAGAAGAGTTTACGTATCTCGGTAGTATTTTGGACCAACACGGTCAAAGTAGTAGGGACGTAAGGAGAAGAATTGCGTTAGGCAAAGAGGCTTTCACAAGGAGGAGGGAGTTGATGACGGGGACGTTGAGTAAGGATGCTAAGAAAAGACTCGTAAAAACTTTGATATGAAGCGTGGCTATGTTCAGCGCGGAAATGTGGTCATTGAAGCAGGAAGATAGACGTAGACTGAAGGCTCTTTAAATGCGGATGTGGAGAAGAATGGAGAAGGTGAAATGCACAGAGAGGAAAACAAATGAGGAAGTACTTGGTATGGTGGGCGAAAAGATGGGTTTGTTGGGAGAAATCCTATGGAGTTGGGAAAAGTGGATGAAGGGGGTATTGGCCGGCAGTGGGATGTTGAAGACTGTGATTGAGGAGAGAATGTTGGGCAAGTGAGGAAAGGGAAGGAACATGATAGGGATGTTGGACGCGATGAAAGGAGGAAGAAGACTCAGAGATGAAGAGGGACCTGATGTAGATTAGGACGTTGTGTTTTGCTGGGGGTCACAAATTGTTGAATTAGTAATTTTGTCCACCCATTGAGAGTCCATCCATTAGTATTTTGTCCAACCTACCTTAACCGGTAGATTACCTAATAATAATAATAATGTGTGTGTGTGTGTGGTTATGTATATACACACACACACAGTTTCATATAATACACACGCCTCAGTGCGTCTGAAATGGCATGTATATCTTAGTTTTTCATGTGGTTTTAATCTGTGTTACGGGTGATGACCTAACACCACCCGGCACACGCCCTTGCGGCGGCTCTCGGGGTATTGTGTGGACCACCACGGTTTCTTTGCCGCGGTCGCAGCCTCATCGGTTTTCGTTTTCCAGCCTCCCTTGTCTGCGAATCGTTGGCCGACCGCGGCCGCCGTCGCTCCGCCCCCACTACCCTTTTGGGCGGCGGGTGCGCGGGGCGGGGAAGGCGGACAGGTGAGCGGGGGGGGCGACGCGATGTTGGGAGGGGGACGGGGGAAGGGTGGAAAGCGGGCGCATGTGTCAAGGTCGTCGGCACGAGGCCCGCCCAGGTGGGGAGGGGCGCGTGATACCTGGGAGGCCAATCAGGTGTCTGGGTGAGCCCTGCGCTGCAAAGACGGGTGAGGGGAAGGCGGGGGCTGCTGGCTCCATTGGAGGAGTGGGAGGGGACCAGTGGCTCCTCCTCTCACGCCCCCTCCCCCCGGGTGGTGGCGCCAAGGTGAGGGGCGGTCGTTGTAAGGGTCGGTGGTTCGCACTGCGCCCTCATTACAACGACTGTTTGCCATGCTCTCGCGGACCTTGAGTGCTTACGGACACCGCAAACGTCGGGCCCCCACTGTGCAGCGCGATGCCCGGGGCCCTCCCCACGAGGGCGGGACAATGACCGCGGAGCGAGGCCCAAACGATCTTCAATCACTCAAGTTTGGGGAATGGGCGCCTTCCGTCCCTCCCAACCGCCTCGCCCATCTTCGCTCCACTCGCGCCGACTAAATCCCTTCATTTCCGAATTCAAGACGTCATCGTAGCAGGACGGAAACTAGTTCTCAAGGCTTCCAACGCCCCGAGTTTCCCACCCATGTACGCCTGCCAACCCACGAATGCTTCGGACTGGACTCCCCGGTGTGATAATATATTTACCAGTCAAGCTGCAGGGCGTTGCATCGAAACCTTCAAAGGAACTGCACGCGATAACTTATTTTCAGAAAACTCCTCGTAAAATTAGAAAAGAAAGATAAAATAGAATTTGCCTACGAAATACTATATTTCCCGTGAGTTTTATGAGGGCATTAGATATAATAGCCAATCGGCCGAATAGTGAGTGAACCGCGCTACCTTGCGAGAGATCGCTATGAAGGATAGATTTCTAAATTAAACGATGCAATGGGTGGACAATGAGGGCGGGAGACAGCCCAACCGACCGGGCATAGTGCCTTCGCCACTTTGAGAGAATAAGACAGAAGACAGGAGAATATTTCAATTGCAGAATAGTACTTCGATTTATTCATAGCCAGAAACGTGTGCATTTATCATGAGGTGTGGTTCAGGGCCACAACTCAATCACTGAGTGCAGCCGCGAAAAATGATAACCCCCTCCCGGAACACTTCCATTGCAACACTGAGTCTCCCTTAATTTGCAGATACGCACCCACGAACAGCCTCTGACTACTGCACAATCCGCCCCCCCCCTTGGCGAACGTAGGGGGTCCTCGACACGCCGCCCCCTAACCCCCCCCCTAACCGCCCCCCCCCGCCCCTTCTCCCACTCGACCCCACGAGTGACGGAACCCAGCTGCTTCACACTCATCATACGCACCTCACGTTACATCAAATGGCTGGAAGCATTTCCTGGGCACTTTCAAAAATAACTCCTGATACGTGTACTTTACTTATATTTGAAAGCATTTTAGGAAGATTGGAAACATAGGAAAGGGGAAATTATGCACATATCGACCCAGGCATTATGTATTAATCAGAAGGATACTTATTCCAGCAATTTCGGCTGCTTCAATCATTTCCATACTTCGATGAGGGATATATTTATTATTAGTTAGTTGCTGCTGGCGTCGTGAACTATTCGGGAGATGCGGATCCGTCGATCGCCGTCGAAACCATTTCGTGAATTCCGTCAATCATTTCGGAGGAAGTCACTTCCTCTGGGCGCCACGAACGATGCTATTCATTTGCGGATTTGCGGACTCCATTCAACCAACTGACCCCATTGTTAACAAAGCAGATCTGCTATGACCTCCACAAAACTCGGCTTTGATCGCCGCGCGAAACTAATTTGTTTCCACTCTTCTTAATAAATAAAGTTGATTGCTTTAATCCACTACGATAATAAAACCACGCGATATTTATAACTGAAACGTTGACAGCAGCCTAGTAAAAAAAGGGGCTGGGTTAAAAAAGCAACCCTTTTCCGATACTACGAGCGCAAACTCTTGGATTTTCTATGGACGTATTGAATAACCCTCGGCACCAATTCCATCTTCTTCTTGTCAATCATCCCTCTGAAGTAATATCGCACCGCCGACATTATACTATCAACCATTTCAATTTGCAATACACATTTTCTAAAAATTAGAG